>NC_034192.2:9008045-9270003 GCF_002021735.2 Oncorhynchus kisutch
CTAGCTGAGGTTTACTAGCCCCTGGAGGTATGAGCTGTTTTGGATACACAAAGAGTGCTGGTTTGTTCGGTCTTTAGTGCTAAATATATGGTGTTTTGCACTAAGAGGGCTGATTCGTTTGTTTGTAATGGTAACAAGGGGTACTAGTTTGAATTTGTTTGGTGTACTATGTACTGGTCTCTGCTGATTTGTGACTAGTCTCTCATCCTCTCTCTGTCTCTCTTTCTCTCTCTTTATCTCTCTCCCTCTATCTCTCTCTATCTCTCTCCCTCTCTTTATCTCTCTCTCTCTCTCTCTCCTTCTATCTCTCCTTCTATCTCTCTCTTTATCTCTATGCCTCTCCCTCTCTCTCCCTCTCTCTCTCACTCACTCTCTATCTCCATCCATCTCCCTCACTCTCTATCTCCATCCATCCACCTCTCTCTCTCTCTCTCTCTCTCTCTCTCTTTCTCTCTCTCTCTCCCTTTCTCTCTCTCTTGCTCTCTCTCTCCCTTTCTCTCTCTCTTGCTCTCTCCTTCTCCCTTTCTCTCTTTTACTCTGTCTCCCCCCCCTCTCTCTCTCTCTCCCTTTCTCTCTCTCTTGCTCTCTCCTTCTCCCTTTCTCTCTTTCTCTCCCTCTCTCTCTTCCTTTCTCAGGGTGACGGACAGCTCTTATCAGTACCAGAGGAGCGAGGCGTCAAGAGCGGAACTGCCGCTGCGAGCCAAAGAGCCCTCCTCTCCTCTCTCTCCCTCCCTCCCACACCAACCCATCTCTCATCTGAAGGAAAAGGGCAGTCAGCGTGTGGGGCCTGTGCCAGAGAGGGGGGTGACATCCACACAAAGACTACTCTCCCCAAAACAACACTGACACTATCTGCGAAGACAAGGACTAACTGAAACACAACTCTCCACTGTGAGGATCACTGTTTCTGTGGCGAGGGAGGTTCTCTGAAGGTTTTCTGGAGGTTGTGTGACCATTGAGGTTTTTGTCTGGAGGTCAGTGAGGGAGTGGTACCTGCAGCCATGTCTCCGTTCCTGCGTATCGGCTTCTCCAGCTTCGAGATGGACCCAGGTCTGGCCTACCATGAAGAGGTGATCAACCCGTACTGTGCTGTCTACATGAAGGAGGCTATAGACACAGGTCAGTTGGAGTGTGGGTGTGTCTGTCTCAGAGAGATGTGATGGGGAAACATGGGGACCTCTATCATTTTCTGTACGACTGTTGTCTCGCATGGGCTGCAAGTGAAGGAAGAAGTTGTGCCCAGTAAGCATGTCCCTGTTTACTCCATCTACAGTGTCTATGCATTAAAGAGGGAAGATATATTTATAGACAGACATTTAATAGAACAGACCTTTCTTCTCCAGGGGTTCCATTACTGTAAATGGCCTTATGATTCATGTCAGTATTACCTATCAATAGCAGTACTTCAGAGTGCTAATGGACAGTTCTGTTTCCTTGCTGACTATATTTAACCGTTGGTAAAGATGACAGTTACAAGGCTGAAAACAGAGAGAGACGTGGGGAGGAAAGAGGAGGGATCTACGTTGTTTTCTCCCAATTCTTTCTCACTTCAACCACAGAGCTGTTCTGGTAGCTGGACAGAGATAGTGGTAGAGAAATGCTGTGTGTGTGTGTGTGTGTGTGTGTGTGTGTGTGTGTGTGTGTGTGTGTGTGTGTGTGTGTGTGTGTGTGTGTGTGTGTGTGTGTGTGTGTGTGTGTGTGTGTGTGTGTGTGTGGGATGTGCGTGGGTGTCTTAGCTCACAGGAAGACCTGTGTTATTCAGTTTCTTTTCAGGTGAGTTTGTACTGCAGTTTGTACTGCTTTTGGCCAGTTTGTACTGCAGTTTGTACTGCAGTTTGTACTGCTTTTGGTCAGTTTGTACTGCTTTTGGTCAGTTTGTACTGCAGTTTGTACTGCAGTTTGTACTGCTTTTGGTCAGTTTGTACTGCAGTTTGTACTGCTTTTGGTCAGTTTGTACTGCAGTTTGTACTGCTTTTGGTCAGTTTGAACTGCAGTTTGTACTGCTTTTTGGTCAGATTGTACTGCAGTTTGTACTGCTTTTTGGTCAGTTTGTACTGCAGTTTGTACTGCTTTTGGTCAGTTTGAACTGCAGTTTGTACTGCTTTTGGTCAGTTTGTACTGCAGTTTGTACTGCTTTTGGTCAGTTTGTACTGCAGTTTGTACTGCTTTTGGTCAGTTTGTACTGCAGTTTGTACTGCTTTTGGTCAGTTTGTACTGCAGTTTGTACTGCTTTTTGGTCAGTTTGTACTGCAGTTTGTACTGCTTTTGGTCAGTTTGTACTGCAGTTTGTACTGCTTTTGGTCAGTTTGTACTGCAGTTTGTACTGCTTTTTGCAATGACATCAAAAGGCCCAGATGATAGTAAATAGCAGTACAGTATAAGGTTTAGCACCAATATTCCACTGTTGGTTTAGGTAGCCTACAAGCAGCCGCAAACCGACTGCATTTCATTGTGCCAATAGAGCGCTTGGAAATAGAACGGAACACCTAGTTGAGGAGGAGTGTTTCGGGTCTGGAGTCAGAGTAGTTTAAGGGAGTCCTTACTACAAAGCTGTGACCGGCTCAGACTCGTTTCTTAACTCCACTGTGGCTAAAGCACCGAACAGAAAAATGAAAGCAACACCTCAGTCAAATGTCACATGACCACTACAGAGAAAAAAACAAAGGAACTGATCTGGACTGACAAAAGGGCTGACAGAAGGGCTGACAGAAGGGCTGACAGAAGGGCTGACAGAAGGGCTGACAGAAGCCTACTCAGAGCTGTGTGGGACTCCTAAAGCAAAACGTATCGCCTTCTCATGCCAAAGGCGGGTTGTAAACATGATGAAAAATATGAGCTGTCTGTCTGGGGAGAATAGGACAGTTTTTCCCTGTCAGAGAGAAATTATTTTCAGTATAGACAACAGCTGGTAGCGTTGTCTCTGTCCAGAGAAAGTCTATGGACCACTGATAGAGATATACGTATCATTCTATGGCAGGAACTTGTCAAATGGCGGAAGGGAAATACTGCGAAGTGGAGGTTATGCTGTAGGTATACATCACAGGAGGCTGCTGAGGGGAGGACGGCTCATAATAATGTCCAGAACGGAGTCAATGGTATGGCATCAAACACCTGGAAACCAGCCTGTCCTCCCAAATTAAGATGCCACCAACCTCCTGTGGTAGAGACAGACCACTCTGGTCAGGAAGAATGTAGGACCAATGACAGATGGACTAATGTTAAGATTCTCGACTGTTTCTACCTGTCTTTCTCCCCCCTTTACATACACACCCTGACCCCTCCAGAGAAGGGCCAGGTGTACAAGCAGAAGAAGCCCACCATGTACCCCCCCTGGAGCAGCACGTTTGACGCCCATGTCCACCAGGGTCGTGTCATGCACGTGGTGGTGAAGGATAAAACCGCCGAGCTAAAGTCTGAGGCCGTGGTGCAGCTGGACACCCTGGCCTCACGCTGCAAAAAGGAGAACGGCAAGCTGGAGATCTGGGTAAGACAACAGGGAGGGGGAGGGGGAGGGGGAGGGAAGCAGGGAGAGGGAAGACAGGGAGGGAGGGGTTCCACTGGCTTAGGGTTGGAGCGAAGAGAATGTGTTGTGTCCACATAATTTGATATGGGGATATATCTGTCTAATTCTCTCTCTCTCTCTCTCTGTTTCTCTCTCTCTCTCTGTATCTCTCTCTCTCTCTCTCTCTCTCTCTGTGTGTCTCTCTCTCTCTATCTATCAAATTCTCTCTCTCTCCCTCTTTCTCTCTTTCTCTCTCACTCTCTCTCCCTCTCTCCTTGTCTCTCTATATCTATTGAATTCTCTCTCTCTCTCCCTCGTTCTCTATCTATCTCTCTCTGTTTCTCTGTCTCGCTCTCTCCCCCCCTCTCTCTCTCTTCCCCCTCTCTCTGTCTCTCTCTCTGTCTCTCTCTCTCTCTCTGTCTCTCTCTCTCTCTCTCTCTGTCTCTCTGTCTCTCTCTCTGTCTCTCTGTCTCTCTCTCTCTGTCTCTCTGTCTCTCTCTCTACCTCTCTCTCTCTCTGTCACTCTCTCTCTCGCTCTCTCTCTCTGTCTCTTTCTCTCCCCCCTCTCTCTCTGTGTCTACCCCCCCCCTTCTCTCTCCCCCCTCTCTCTCTGTCTCTGTCTCTCTCCGTCTCTCTCTCGGTCTGTCTCTCTTGCTCCCCCCACTCTCTCACTCTGTCTCTCTCTCCCCCCCTTCTTTCTCTCTCTCTCTCTCTCTGTCTCTCTCTCTCTCCCCCCCTCTCTCTCTGTCACTCTCTCTCTCGCTCTCTCTCTCTCTGTCTCTTTCTCTCCCCCCTCTCTCTCTGCCTCTACCCTCCCCCTCTCTCTCCCCCCTCTCTCTCTGTCTCTGTCTCTCTCCGTCTCTCTCTCGGTCTGTCTCTCTCGCTCCCCCCACTCTCTCACTCTGTCTCTCTCTCCCCCCCCCCCCCCCCCCCCCCCCCCCCCCTCTCTCTCTCTCTCTCTCTGTCTGTCTCTCTTGCTCCTCTCACTCTCTCTCTCTGTCTCTCTCTCTCTCCCCCCCCTCTCTCTGTCTCTGTCTGTCTCTCTTGCTCCTCTCACTCTCTCTCTCTGTCTCTCTCTCCCCCCCTCTCTCTCTCTCACTCTCTCTCTTTGTCTCTCTCTCCCCCCTCTCTCTGTCTGTCTCTCTTGCTCCCCCACTCTCTCTCTCTGTCTCTCTCTGTCTCTCTCTTCCCCCCCCCCTCACTCTCTGTCTCAGGTGGAGCTGAAACCACAGGGTCGTCTACTCATGGAGGCCAGATACTACTTGGAGAAGAGTGGTGAGGGTTCAGAACCATTGTAGACTTCGTACGGTCTGTGTATGTCTGTTCCTGTGTGGTTATAACCATTCCAGAAGCCCATCTATTCCCAATAGTTTCTGTCAGTGCCCTCTCTTATTGGGGTCTTATTTTCACACTCTGAAGGGTTATACAGTCATATTGTAACAGGCGTGAGGAAACCTCTCATATGTCTATCTATATATAAAGTCCCACCACTACTCATAATCAGCACTCACAACAGGTGGTCCAATGATTGTCCAGGACTAATCATCTGATCATTTAGCCCTTTCAATTACATTACTCACAAATAGAAAGATATTCACCTTTACCCTTTCTCTCTTTCTCTCCCTATCTCTCTGTCGTTGCAAACACACACACACACACACACACACACACACACACACACACACACACACACACACACACACACACACACACACACACACACACACACACACACACACACACACACACACACACACACACATATTTAACAGACTGTCGTTGATCATGGAGGGCGTGTTAAATTTGCAGCTGTCAGTGTCTAGTGAATACATGCTTGTGGGGCTGTAGAACAGGAAGTCAGCCAAAGGCCGTCTTCCTCTCTCCCAAACACACACACACACACACACACACACACACACACACACACACACACACACACACACACAGTCACTCGCACGCCCACAGACTGGCAGAAGGACATTCCCATCATGCGTTCACAGAGGAGCAAATATGACTAGCATGTCTCTCTCTTTCTCTTCCTCTGTCTTTTAACTGTGACAAGACTATGCAGTGTACATAACTTTCATGTGTCTGCGCCTGTTTCCCAGACGCCACAGGTTCAGGGGAGGGAGATGGATTTGGAGAGAGAGACAGGGATCCGGGAGTCTTTACCCTCCACGCACGACGCGGAGCCATCAAACAGGCCAAGATCCATGAGGTCAAATGTCACGAGTTCAGCGCCACTTTCTTCCCCCAGCCCACCTTCTGCTCCGTCTGTAAAGAGTTTGTCTGGTACGTCCACTGAGCCAAAACAACAAGGAACACCTTCCTAATATTGAGTTGCCCTCAGAACAGCCTCAGTTTTGGCGGGGCATTGACTCTACAAGGTGTTTAAAGCGTTCCACAGGGATACTGGCCCATGTTGACTCCAATGCTCCCCCACAGTTCTGTCAAGTTGGCTGGATGTCCTTTGGGTGGAGGACCATTCTTGATACAGACAGGAAACTGTTGAGCGTGAAAAACTCAGCAGCGTCGCAGTTCTTGACACAAACCGGTGCGCCTGGCACCTACTACCACACCCCATTTTTGTCTTGCCCATTCACCCTCTGAATGGCACATCTCAATTGTCTCAAGTCTTAAAAGACCTTCTTTAGACTGTTTCCTTCCCTTCATCTAGGCAGATTTAACAGTTGACATCAATAAGGGATCATAGCATTCACCGGGATTCACTTGGTCAGTCTATACACTACATGACCAAAAGTTTGTGGACACCTGCTCGTCGAACATCTCATTTCAAAACCATGGGCATTAATATGGAGTTGGTCCCACCTTTGATGCTATAACAGCCTCCACTCTTCTGGGAAGGCTTCCCACTAGATGTTGGAACATTTCTGCAGGGACTTGCTTCCATTCAGCCACAAGAGCATTAGTGAGGTCTGGCACTGATGTTGGGCGATAAGGCCTGGCTCGCGGTCACCGTTCGAATTCATCCCAAAGGTGTTTGATGGGGTTGAGATCAGGGCTCTGTGTAGGCCAGTCAAGTTCTTCCACACCGATCTCGACAAACCATTTCTGTATGGACCTCGCTTTGTGCATGGGGGCATTGTCATGCTAAAACAGGAAAGGGCCTTCCCCAAACTGTTGCCACAAAGTTGGAAGCACAGAACCGTCTAAAATGTAATTGTCTGCTGTAGTGTTAAGATTTCCCTTCACTGGAACTAAGGGGCCTTAGCCTGAACCATGAAAAACAGCTCCGGCACTATGGCACTATGCATTGGGGCAGCTACTGTTCTGGCATCCGTCGAACCCAGATTTGTCTGTCGGACTGCCAGATGGTGAAGCGTGATTCAGCATTCCAGAGAACGCGTTTCCACTGCACCAGAGTCCAATGGCGGCGAGCTTTACACCACTCCAGCCGACGCTTGGCATTGCGCATGGTGATCTTAAGCTTGTGTGAGGCTGCTCGGCCATGGAAACCCATTTCATGAAGCTCCCGACAAACAGTTTGACGTCCATGTCCCCCTGGTCATGTCATGCACATGGTGGTGAAGGATAAAACCGCTGAGCTAAAGTCTGAGGCCGTGGTGCAGCTGGACACCCTGGCCTCACGCTGCAAAAAGGAGAACGGCAAGCTGGAGATCTGGGTAAGCTGGAGTTCCGGGTTTCCACGTGCTGACGTTGCTTCCAGAGGCAGTTTGGAACTCAGTAGTCAGTGTTGCAACCGAGGACAGACAATTTGTACACGCTACGCGCTTCAGGACTCAGCGGTCCCATTCTGTGAGCTTGTGTGGTCAACCACTTTGCGGCTGAGCCATTGTTGCTTCTAGGCGTTTCCACTTCACAATGACAGCACTTACAGTTGACCGGGGAAGCTCTAGCAGGGCAGACATTTGACCAACTGACTTGTTGGAACGGTGGCATCCTATGATGGTGCCACGTTGAAAGTCGCTGAGCTCTTCAGTAAGGCCATTCTACTGCCAATGTTTGTCTATAGAGATTGCATGGCTGTGTGCTCGATTTTATACACCGGTCAGCAAAGGGTGTGGCTGAAATTGACGAATCCACTAATTTGAAGGGGTGTCCACATACATTTATATATATAGTGTATCATGGATAGAGCAGGTGTTCTTAATATTTTGTATACTCAGTGTACATGCTCTACAAGTACCCCTTCTGTCTGTACAGTGTGTATATCACAACCTAACAGTGTGTATATCATAGCCCACCCAATTGACCTACCTCATCCCCATACTGTTTATATTTATTTACTTTTCTGCTCTTTTGCACACCAGTATCTCTACCTGCACATGACCATCTGATCATTTATCACTCCAGTGTTAATCTGCAAAATTGTAATTATTCTCCTACCTCCTCATGCCTTTTGCACACAATGTATATAGAATCTCTTTTATCTACTGTGTTATTGACTTGTTAATTGTTTACTCCATGTGTAACTCTGTGTTGTCTGTTCACACTGCTATGCTTTATCTTGGCCAGGTCGCAGTTGTAAATGAGAACTTGTTCTCAACTGGCCTACCTGGTTAAATAAAGGAGAAAAAAAAAATAAAAAAATATCACAGCCTAACTTTATTTAAAACCTAGTCAATTGGATTGCATCCTAATGACATCGTTCACATATATTTATTTAATTGTCACTCTGAAACAAACACTACAGTATTTCTATTTAAACATCACCCACATCATCCATATCATCCAGTGTTTGATTTCTGGTTCCTGTTAATGTTGTGTTTCTTTTCCCCACAGGGGTCTGAATAAGCAGGGTTATCAGTGCCGACGTGAGTATCTCTGCTCTCTCTCTCTGCTCTCTCTCTCCCCACATCTTCTACCTATTCCATATTCTATCCCTACACTCCTCCGTCCTCTCTCCTGTCTACACTCTCATCCCCCCATCATTGGTCTTTCAGAGTGCAACGCAGCCATCCACAAGAAATGCATTGACATAATCATCGCCAAGTGCACTGGGTCGGCCATCAACAGCAAAGAGACCATGGTAGGCCTGTACATTGTAGTCCATTTCAATACAACGATGACAGTAGGTGATCTTGAGCATTTTAGAGCATCTTGGATTTGTCATTATATTTAGTTGCTTGGGTTCCAATAATAGTAAATGCAGTAAATGATGTGTCCACTTTGTCTTGGTGTTTGTGACATGAGGAACCTCAATTAAGACAACTGGAGGTCCCCTTAGATTGCATGCATGCAGACAGACTGACATACAGTGTATCTGGGCTTCTGGTGACTGTGGTTTAGCTCAGAGGTAACACACTTGTTAATTGTCAGTTAAAGTCAACCACATACACACGGACTAACTCACTCTCACAGTACACACTGACTAACTCACTCTCTCTTACAGTACACACTGACTAACTAACTCACTCTCTCTCACAGTACACTGACTAACTCACTCTCTCTCACAGTACACACTGACTAACTCACTCTCTCTCACAGTACACACTGACTAACTCACTCTCTCTCACAGTACACATGGACTAACTCACTCTCTCTCACAGTACACACGGACTAACTCACTCTCTCACAGTACACACTGACTAACTCGCTCTCTCTCACAGTACACACTGACTAACTCACTCTCTCTCACAGTACACACTGACTAACTCACTCTCTCTCACAGTACACACTGACTAACTCACTCTCTCTCACAGTACACGCTTACTAACTCACTCTCTCTCACAGTACACACTGACTAACTCACTGTCTCTCACAGTACACACAGACTAACTCACTCTCTCTCACAGTACACACGGACTAACTCACTGTCTCTCACAGTACACACAGACTAACTCTCTCTCTCTCACAGTACACACTGACTAACTCACTCTCTCTCACAGTACACACGGACTAACTCACTCTCTCTCACAGTACACACGGACTAACTCACTCTCTCTCACAGTACACACTGACTAACTCACTCTCTCTCACAGTACACACTGACTAACTCACTCTCTCTCACAGTACACACTGACTAACTAACTCACTCTCTCACAGTACACTGACTAACTCACTCTCTCTCACAGTACACACTGACTAACTCACTCTCTCTCACAGTACACACTGACTAACTCACTCTCTCTCACAGTACACACTGACTAACTCACTCTCTCTCTCACAGTACACACGGACTAACTCACTCTCTCTCACAGTACACACTGACTAACTCACTCTCTCTCACAGTACACACTGACTAACTCACTCTCTCTCACAGTACACACTGACTAACTCACTGTCTCTCACAGTACACACGGACTAACTCACTCTCTCTCACAGTACACACGGACTAACTCACTCTCTCTCACAGTACACACTGACTAACTCACTCTCTCTCACAGTACACACTGACTAACTCACTCTCTCTCACAGTACACGCTGACTAACTCACTCTCTCTCACAGTACACACTGACTAACTCACTGTCTCTCACAGTACACACAGACTAACTCACTCTCTCTCACAGTACACACGGACTAACTCACTGTCTCTCACAGTACACACAGACTAACTCTCTCTCTCTCACAGTACACACTGACTAACTCACTCTCTCTCACAGTACACACGGACTAACTCACACTCTCTCTCTCACAGTACACACTGACTAACTCACTCTCTCTCACAGTACACACTGACAAACTCACTCTCTCTCACAGTACACACTGACTAACTAACTCACTCTCTCACAGTACACTGACTAACTCACTCTCTCTCACAGTACACACTGACTAACTCACTCTCTCTCACAGTACACACTGACTAACTCACTCTCTCTCACAGTACACACTGACTAACTAACTCACTCTCTCACAGTACACACGGACTAACTCACTCTCTCTCACAGTACACACTGACTAACTCACTCTCTCTCACAGTACACACTGACTAACTCACTCTCTCTCACAGTACACACGGACTAACTCACTCTCTCTCACAGTACACACTGACTAACTCACTCTCTCTCACAGTACACACAGACTAACTCTCTCTCTCTCACAGTACACACTGACTAACTCACTCTCTCTCACAGTACACACGGACTAACTCACTCTCTCTCACAGTACACACTGACTAACTCACTCTCTCTCACAGTACACACTGACTAACTCACTCTCTCTCACAGTACACACTGACTAACTCACTCTCTCTCACAGTACACACTGACTAACTAACTCACTCTCTCACAGTACACTGACTAACTCACTCTCTCTCACAGTACACACGGACTAACTCACTCTCTCTCACAGTACACACTGACTAACTCTCTCTCTCACAGTACACACTGACTAACTCACTCTCTCTCACAGTACACACTGACTAACTCACTGTCTCTCACAGTACACACTGACTAACTCACTGTCTCTCACAGTACACACTGACTAACTCACTCTCTCTCACAGTACACACTGACTAACTCACTGTCTCTCACAGTACACACAGACTAACTCACTCTCTCTCACAGTACACACGGACTAACTCACTGTCTCTCACAGTACACACAGACTAACTCACTCTCTCTCACAGTACACACAGACTAACTCACTCTCTCTCACAGTACACACGGACTAACTCACTCTCTCTCACAGTACACACGGACTAACTCACTCTCTCTCACAGTACACACTGACTAACTCACTCTCTCACACAGTACACACTGACTAACTCACTGTCTCTCACAGTACACACAGACTAACTCACTCTCTCTCACAGTACACATGGACTAACTCACTCTCTCGCACAGTACACACTGACTAACTCACTCTCTCTCACAGTACACACAGACTAACTCACTCTCTCTCACAGTACACACAGACTAACTCACTCTCTCTCTCACAGTACACACAGACTAACTCACTCTCTCTCTCACAGTACACACAGACTAACTCACTCTCTCTCACAGTACACACGGACTAACTCACTGTCTCTCACAGTACACACAGACTAACTCACTCTCTCTCACAGTACACACAGACTAACTCACTCTCTCTCACAGTACACACGGACTAACTCACTCTCTCTCACAGTACACACGGACTAACTCACTCTCTCTCACAGTACACACTGACTAACTCACTCTCTCGCACAGTACACACTGACTAACTCACTGTCTCTCACAGTACACACAGACTAACTCACTCTCTCTCACAGTACACACGGACTAACTCACTCTCTCGCACAGTACACACTGACTAACTCACTCTCTCTCACAGTACACACAGACTAACTCACTCTCTCTCACAGTACACACAGACTAACTCACTCTCTCTCTCACAGTACACACAGACTAACTCACTCTCTCTCTCACAGTACACACAGACTAACTCACTCTCTCTCACAGTACACATGGACTAACTCACTCTCTCTCACAGTACACACTGACTAACTCACTCTCTCTCACAGTACACACTGACTAACTCACTCTCTCTCACAGTACACACTGAGACAGTGGGTTGGTTCTTCGAAGCAGACGGCTCTGTGATTACCGTACTCACTGTTTACCAGTACTCCCCGATCCTAGGGATCCCAGGGATCCCAGGGATTTTACTTCCCTAAAACGTCCAAAGCAGTTGTTGCCTACTTCCTGTGTCATATTTCCATGGCAACAAAGGGTTGTAGTGCGGTGTGTTCAGGTGACCGAGTGTGTTTGCTGTGTGTTGCAGATCCACAAGGAGCGCTTTAAGATCGACATGCCCCACAGGTTTAAGGTGTACAACTACAAGAGCCCCACGTTCTGTGAACACTGTGGCACGCTGCTGTGGGGGCTGGCCAAGCAGGGACTCAAGTGTGAGGGTGAGAGGACAGTCCACAGGAGGCTGCTGAGGGGAGGGCGGCTCATAATAATGTCTGGAGCAGAGCAATTGGAATTGCATCAAACACATGGAATCTACGTGTTTGATGTATTTGATACCATTCCACCTATTCCGCTCCAGCCATTACCAAGGTGCCAACAACATCACATCACTGTCATTACACAATCACATCATACCATTACCAACTCAAATCATAACAGTACCCTATCAAACCATTATATTGCACCATACCTTTTCACATGATTCCCTATTTCACCGTCCACATATCAAAATGTATTGATTTCATCGTCCCATTCCATCTGTGTCTGTATACTGTGTAACCATGTGTGTTGTCCATGCAGAGTGCGGTATGAACGTTCATCACAAGTGCCAGAAAAAGGTGGCCAACCTGTGTGGAGTCAACCAGAAACTGATGGCTGAAGCCCTGGCCACGATCGAGACTAAACAGCAGGTCAGAGTTCAGGGGTCGAGGGGTTAGGAACGGTGATGCCAACTTAGCAATTTTGTAGCAACTTTTCAGACTACCCATTTTTTCAAACAGCACCTAGCAACACATTTAGCTGTTTTTAAAAATGTATTTGGAACTTTTAGCAACTTTTGAAAAGTGACTCAAATGTTAAATGCACGCATTTTCCCTCTAAATGACACAACAACAAAAAATTGTCACACACTCGGTCACAACACACGTGACTGGCTGCGAAAGTGCATTGTGAGTGACGTCAGCAGCAGGCACTCAGATCGTACACAGGCAGCAGCAGGCACTCAGATCGTGCCCAGGCAGCAGCAGGCACTCAGATCGTACACAGGCAGCAGCAGGCACTCAGATCGTGCCCAGGCAGCAGCAGGCACTCAGATCGTGCCCAGGCAGCAGCAGGCACTCAGATCGTGCCCAGGCAGCAGCAGGCCAGCATCAATTTCAGCAAATTGCAAATCATCGTTGGCTGACTGCGGCAGCAGTAGTACGGGTTCGACGAGCCAAACTCAATGAATATAGTCGGTCGTGAATGTTAGATTTTGAACAAACTTACAACGTCAATCAACATGTCTCGATCACAATTGTACAGCCAGAAGTACAGAAGAGAGTGGGAGTCTGTACCTGAACAAATGTCAAATCATATTTTTTGCCAAGCTGACCAGTCAATTTGAGTAGCGATAATGTGTATTCTACGTAATGACGCCGTTTTACGTTATCACGCAATGACATCACAACATCATTTAGCAACTTTTAGCAACAAATCAACCTGCCTCTAGCAACTTACCCTGAAAATGAGTTGGCAACACTGGTTAGGAAGTCAGTGCTGTCCGACAGATCCACAAGTGCATTTCATAAAAAAATATGACAAAAATGTATGTTGATTGTAAGTAAGGAATCTATCCCTGCCCATTATACAGATACTGTAGCATTGTGTTATGTTATTCATTATTACATGTGTCTATGCATTTTCCTATAGGCCAGGGGCTCCAGAGAGAGTGAGATCTATAGTCGAGGCGGGCCGGTGGGTGTGGGCCAGGCAGGGGTGGTGCGGGAACCTTCAGGTTTAGTAGCAGGTCTCCCCCCGACCGCAGCCAGCGCTGGGCGAAAAGGTAAGGACCACACATGGTCAACCTGGTCAGTCATGCAACTGTGAAGAATTTGTAGTCAACTTGAGACTTAATAGGACTAAATTACTATCTCCCCTTCTCCACCCCACCCCCCCCTCTCTCCAGAGCAGCAGGGTATATCGTGGGACACCCCAGCGGAGGGGGACATGCCTGCCCCTGTGATGGAGGAGCCTGAGACGCTGTACGCCGTCCCCAGAAAAGAACACCTTCACAAGTTCACCCTGGACAACTTCGTCCTGCACAAGATGCTTGGCAAAGGCAGCTTCGGCAAGGTACCCGAGAGAGAGAAACCACTGCACCTACTGAGCCCCTAGATTCACTGGGGGTATACGTTTTCTATCTGGGCTTAAGACATGTCATCATAAACTGAGACATGAGTATCGTGCTTCTAGGACATACAGGGAGTTTACATTGACGTTTAGATTAGATTTGAGTCATTTAGCAGACGCTCTTATACAGAGCGAGTGAATACATATTCATACTTTTTTTACATACTGGTCCCTCGTGGGAATTGAACCCACAACCAGTTTCTCAGTCCGTTGATAACTAGGACATTTATCAAGCCCAAGTCTTGTCTCAGTTTATGGTGATTTGTCTCTAACTGATGGAAACCGTGCAGATGAAAGTGTATTTCGTTATTTATAACAAACATATACTGAGTGTACAAAACATTAGGAGGAGACAGGTTAAACCAGGATTTTTAAGCCTTGAGACAATTGAGACATGGATTGTGTCTGTGGTCCATTCAGAGGGTGAATGGGCAAGACAAACCATTGAAGTGCCTTTGAATGGGATATGGTAGTAGGGGCCAGGCACACCGGTTTGTGTCAAGAACTGCAACGCTGCTGGGTTTTTAACGCTCAACATTTTCCCATGTGTATCAAGATTGGTCCACCACCCAAAGGGCATCCAGTCAACTTGACACAACTGTGAAAAGCATTGGAGTCAACACTCACCAGCATCCCTGTGGAACGCTTTTGACACTTTGTAGAGTCCATGACCCAACGAATTGAGGCTGTTATGAGGGCAAAAAAGTGGTGCAACTCAATATTAGGAAGGTGTTCTTAATGTTTGTTATACTCAGTGTATATTCGGTTATTATACTCAAGCCTGTGAGCCTGGGTCAGCATGACCTAAGCAGAAGTTTCTAGCAGGGGGAGAGGGCATTGCCATCTGTGTATTGTGGTATAAGGAAGAGAGCCTAGCCATGAGGAGTACGGTAACCTTAATTGAAGTACAATGTTGGTGTTGTGATGATTATGTTTGGACCTGTAAACATGTTGGTCAGAATGTTCCAGAACCAGAATGTATTAGAACTTCGCTAGAATGGACGTCAATGGAGGAGTGTCTCGGACACTGATTGGCCTCTACCAATAATCTTTAGTCATAGTTAGGGTTACAAAGGGAGGGTACGTTACCGGTAGCTTTCTAAGTTTACCAGTAAACTACCAGAATTTTGGAAACTTTCAGTATTTTATGAAATGTTCATAACATGTAAAGTGTATAAAATAATAAATTAAGATGATTCAAATAAACAAACTAGAATGACAAGCTTAAAAACATGATCCTAAATATAACCCATAAACTTAGTGAATACCATTGGTGTTGAATATGAGTGTATCAGCATAATATATCCTTTACATTTTTACATACTTTTATTTATTTTACTCTGTCAATATGTTTTTATTGCAAATGTTTTTATTACACCAAACTGGTGGCAACTGTGAAAAAAGTCAATAGTTGGAAGAGTTGCAGTGTTAATTGGAAATGATGTCATTGTTGATTAGATGCTTTTTTTTCTCGTGATTCATACTGTCTATCCACTACAATCTCACGGACAATATGGACACAGATATAAAGATAAAGAAAAAATAAATATTGTGAGTGAAAACATTTTATAAAAATGATTCTGGTATAAATGATTGAAGTTACCATAGATTGCCATAGATTACCTGTTAATTACCAGGAAATGTACTGCGATAAATTACCGGTAGTTTTTCAGCGCTAGTAATAATGATGTTATGAAACCAAAAAATCTAAAAGTGTGACTTGTGTTGCCTAGTCTTTGAACATGTTCTAGCCATGCTCTGTGTTCCTGGATCCAGTGGACTGAAGAGACTTCTCGATTGTACTTAGACGTTGCCTGACTGATCCTTCACCTCCGTTTGACAAGCCCTGAATAGGTGAACGCAGTGATTTCCTACATGTACGTATCATCTGTGTGTGTTGCTAGGTGTTCTTGGCCGAGCTGAAGAGCAGCAGAGAGTTCTTTGCGGTGAAGGCTCTGAAGAAGGACGTGGTTCTGATGGATGATGATGTGGAGTGTACCATGGTGGAGAGGAGAGTCCTCTCCCTGGCCTGGGAACATCCCTTCCTCACACACCTCCACTGCACCTTCCAGACCACGGTAACACACACACACACACACACACACACACACACACACACACACACACACACACACACACACACACACACACACACACACACACACACACACACACACACACACACACACACACACACACACACACACACACACACACACACACACACACACACATACACACACACACAGACAAACCACAGGTTTTGTTGATATGACTGTGTTGTGTGTGTGACAGGAGAACCTGTTCTTTGTGATGGAGTATCTGAACGGAGGTGACCTCATGTTCCACATCCAGAACTGTCACAAGTTTGACGTGCAGAGATCGGCGTAAGTTAACCCATACACACTACCAGGCTATGTCTACCAGACACACACACACACATCCCCTCTCTCCTCACTCTGGCTGTAGGTTCTATGCTGCTGAGATTATCTGTGGGCTCCAGTTCCTCCACTCCAAAGGCATTGTCTATAGGGATCTGAAGCTGGACAACGTGTTGTTAGACTCAGAAGGCCATATAAAGATAGCAGACTTTGGAATGTGTAAGGAGAACATGGAGGGAGAAACACGGACCTGCACCTTCTGTGGAACACCAGATTACATCGCCCCAGAGGTGACTGCATGTCCACCATCACTATAGGCATCTACACTCTTACTATCAGCATTGCAACCCTTAAAAGGTGTATAACCAATGGAAATCTTCCCTTATGGAAGTAATGTTTCTCACACTCAATTCTGATCTCATTGATTTGTATCATTAATCAATTACATACCATCTCCGTCTAATGTACTGGTTTTAGATAAACATCATAAAGTGATGATGATGAGGAAGAGATGTCATGTTGAACTGAACGGTCATGGTTTTTTAGATTCTGCTGGGGCAGAAGTACGGCAGCTCAGTGGACTGGTGGTCGTTCGGGGTCTTGCTGTACGAGATGCTGATTGGCCAGTCTCCATTCCATGGTCGCGATGAGGAGGAACTGTTCCAGTCCATCAGGACAGATGACCCCTGTTACCCCCGCTGGCTGGCCAAGGACGCACGAGACATCCTCATCAAGGTCTCACTCAATGCAACAACTTGGTCCACTCACTGCAATGCCACGGCAACGTTGTCCACTATGCACCAGATTACATACATCAACATGAATGATTGACGGTTGGGATGGATGTGACGTGTGTCTGCGTGTGATTGGTTACCTTTCATGAGGGTGTTCTTGTGTCTTTTTCCCATTGGAGTGGAGGTTATGAACTTGGCGTCCTCTGTCCTGATGTGTGTGTGTGTGTGTGCGTGCGTGCGTGCGTGCGTGCGTGTATATATGGTATGTTTGTTTTACAGCTGTTTGTAAGGGAGCCGGAGAGGAGGCTGGGTGTGAAGGGGAACATCCGTCAACACTCCTTCTTCAAAGACACAGACTGGAACGCTCTGGAGAAACGAGAGGTGGTGCCGCCCTTCAGGCCAACCGTGGTACGTACATCCTCAGGCTGCGAGTGTGTGTGTTTGTTTACATCTGCATTTGTATGCATGTGTGTGTGCTCGCTGCGTGTGTGTGTGTGTGTGCGTTGTAACCTCTCCCCTCTCTCCTGTCCATGCAGAAATCCCCCAGTGACGTCAGTAACTTTGACAAGGAGTTTATCAATGAGAAACCCAGGTTGTCGTGTGCAGATCGTACCCTCATGAACAGTGTGGACCAAACCATGTTTAACAACTTCTCCTTCGTCAACCCAGCTGTGGGCCACATCAAAGGCCCCTGACCTGTGATAACCTTACAACAACCTACCAGCAACATATTCACAATCCATCAACAACCCACTGTTCCAGCAACATATACACAACCCATCTGTGACCTTCGGACAACCTATTCGCAACGCATCAATTACTCATTACGACAACACATCACAGACAGGAGTCAAGGACACTTACCTAACAGATCAATAACGTATCCACAACCTGTCAATATCATCTCACCTCTTTTATAGAGCCAAGGCTCACAGCAGTGGAGGCTGCTGAGGGGAGGACGGCTCATAATAATGGCCAGAACAGAGCAAATGGATTGGCATCAAACACCTGCAAACCAGGTGTTTGATGTATTTGATACCATTCCACTGATCCCGCTCCAGTCATTACCACGAGCCAGTCCTCCCCAATTAAGGTGCCACCAACCTCCTGTGGTGTACAGACTACTGTAGGAGTCACTACCTGATTCCCCAGATTGTGTGAAATACTGAGAATGTTGTATTGTACTCATAACCTGTTATTCAATAGTGTCTGTTATATCCCTGTTCAATCAAATGTAACCATTTCCTGGGACATTTTCTATTTAATTCTGAAAGTGTATCAGTAGTTTTATTAAATAGAGCCACGGTTAGTATATTAAAATGTGTTGTTTTGCCATTGTTATTGCTCAGATCCAGGTAGATTGTCACACTATCGGACGGTGGAGTGGTTGGTTTCAATGTACATGGATAAATTAATGGTTTATGTTTACATGATACTGTGTTTTATAATGGCCCTTCAGAGGCTTGTGACCGCTGTGACTAAGTTATTATAGAATCTAATGACATAGATGATGCCTAGATTCAGCAGTTATTGTTTGTTTTCATTCTGTACATTAAAATAAGATTTTTGTTAATGCATGTCCCATTACGTATTTGCATTCTAGCATGAGTTTGTGTCACAGAGTGCGAGAATGAGAATTTAGTTGAAGTACTAAAACCGCTATCTTCCTTCCTCTCTCTCTCTTCCTGCCTCTCTCTCTCTATCTCCCACTCTTTCCTTCCTGTGCCTCACCCTCTCAGAGACTAGAGTGACACACTGAGTTACCATTGCTCTTTCTGTCTGCAGTTGGGACCCTGGTGTTACGTTGTGATATAATGTATTATCATCTCACCAGATAGATAGATAGATAGATAGAACAGTTCTGTGCATTCACAGGGCAGATCAATTAGCAGTGCCTTTTCTCTCCAGTGGGGGGCAGCATGGGGGTAGACTGACTCATTCACTCACCCACCTGTAGCCTACTATCTATGCATCTATGGCTCTATCCTCCCTCCCTAATGTTTGTTCCTTTTTCCGACAAATCTCTCTCTGCCTCACCCTGCCGCCCCACCATCCCTCTCCTCCTAGCGCTGTGGTACCCTGGGACAGACAGACTAATCTGAGAGCGAGCAATCCGTCACTGACCCACTTATACACAGCAGCAAACTACTTCCTGCCACTGGCCCAGGTACAGTCGCCACTTGACAACCATGTCACACCAACGAGGGTAGAGATGAGGATGGCAGAACATTTTAATGGAGAGCTCCAAGGTACTATCACCTTTCAGGTAATACCCAAATGCAGACTGTGTTGAAGTAACAAGTTTATTACAGCAACAGGGCAGGCAAACGACAGGTCAAGGCTGAGGTCAGTAATCCAGAGTAGTGGGGCAATGGTACAGGACGTCAGCAGGCTCAGGCAAAAAAAGGTAAAAACTGGGGAAAAACAGGAAGAATCGATAGACAGGAACAGAGGGAAAACCACTGGTAGGCTTGACGAAACAAAACAAACTGGCAACAGACAAACAGAGAACACAGGTATACGTACCCAGGGGATAATGGGGAAAATGGGTGACACCTGGAGGGGGTGGAGACAAGCACAAGGACAGGTGAAACAGATCAGGGTGTGACAGGTACAAAGTGGTGAACAGAAGCTGGACTGTAAATTTAGATTAGAAATGTTTAGAAAGGTCTGCCCTTTGAAATAGTTTGATTAGATATTGTTTGTATAAGGTTATCAAACTGTTTGTATCTTCTTGAGCAGTGTTTCTGAAACCTCTCCTGGAGTACCCACAGCCTGTCCACGTATTTCATGAATTCCAGAACTAACACAGCTGATTTAACTAATGAGGGGTCTGATGATTATGTGACCATTTGAATCAGCTGTGTTAGTTCTGGAATACATGAATGAAGTGGACTGGCTGGGGTTACTCAAGGAGAGGTTTGGGCTGGAGGAGACCATTTGACTACATTCCCTGATAATTAAATCAACAAAGATGCATTTACACCCAGTGACCACTGGAGGGCAGTGTACTACCACATATCCCCTCAGTTCCTCACAGGAGACCCACAAGTCATGCAGCTAGCTGAGCTCTGATGAATGCTGTGACTCAGTAAGTGACTCATAGCTGGAATGTTTTGAATGTTTGATGTTATCAGTGGACAGGACTACACGCTTTCACAGTCAAACGTCATGCATGTAATCTATGAATATAGAGTTATGTAAATGGCCCCGGGTGACATTCGATGGCATTATGAATGATATATTATTTTGAAGGCATTATGGATTGAGTCCTATATCTATAATGTGATCGCCAGACAGACATTACGTATACTGTCTCATCACCACATAGGTCAATGCTCATCTCTATACATCTGTGCACACACGCACACGCACATGTACAGGTACACGTACTCACCTCTAGACAGGTGACGCTGTCTGTCTGTCTGTCTGACCGAGTGACACTCTCTTATCTTATCTAAGTCATCCTCATGTGCACGTGGCATTATGCCAACAGAATAGTTACATACAACAGTCTCGTTGTGGCAATATAATCTGACCTACCTGAGAAGGTCATGGCTATACAAGGCAGGGAATGTCTATATCGGCAGTGAATCAGTCTGTGATACCCCATCAGAAGACATGTGTTAAGTAGTAGTGGACCGTGCCTATCTGGCTGAATGTGTGAGTTCTGACTCATTCCCAGACTTACTGTAAACACAGCAAGGACTGCTGATTGGACATTTACAGCTAACGGAAATTAATCATTCCACATACACACCCCAACCAAACACACACACACACACATGCATGAATATATGCACACACACACACGTGCTAAACGTTGAGCCATTTAAAAATGGATTCCCCTGGTTTACCATTGAAGCTCCTTGAGTGTGTGTGTGTTCATGTTGTGCTCCGTGGGTATTTAACTAGGCAAGTCAGTTACGAACAAATTGTTATTTACAATGACGGCCTACCGGGGAACAGCGGGTTAACTGCCTTGTTCAGGACACGGAGTTTAACCTTGTCAGCTCGGTGATTCAATCTAGCAACCTCTCAGTTAATGGCCCAACGCTCTAACCACTAGGCTACCTAACATGACCTTTTTTACCATGCATCCTGTGACAAGGCCAGCTTCCTGGGGCAGTAAGGGAGCTCACGGGTTACAGCAGGTATTGGGCCGTCGTGACATCTCCATAGGCCTTCTCTTACACTCACACAGGTGGGATTCATGCTTAGCTAGTTGGCATGACGGGAACTGAGGAAGATATATTGTGTAGTTAGGAGTTACATGAGTCAGGCTGACTTGGTGGGGGGGAAAAGATAAAATGACAGAAGAGAGAGGTGGCACGATCACAGACCCCAGGGGCTGAACGAGAGAGAGAGAGAGAGAGACAGAGTGACACAGAAAGAAAGACAGAGAGAAAGAGAGAGAGAGATCAAAAGAGAGAGCGAGAGAGCGAGAGAGACAGAAAGAGAGAGAGAGAGAAAGACAGAAAGAGATACAGAGAGAGATAAAGAGAGACAGAGAAAGCAAGAGAGAGAGAGACAGAGACAGAAAGAAAGAGAAAGAGAAAGAGAGAGAGAGACCGAGAGAGAGAGAGAGAGAGAGAGAGAGAGAGAGAGAGAGAGAGAGAGGGATGTCCTAAAATGTCACTACACTGTCATGAGATGTGTAGTGAAACACACACACACACACACACACAGGAGTACAGGCAGAGGACCTGATATTCTGGGATGTTGTAACTTCAGTCCATACGGTAGTTATCAGGCTGTTTGAGAATGTGATGAAACTTCAGGACATCAGTGTTGTCTAAATCCCCTCTACTCTACCTAACACAGCCCCATGGGAACATGGTGAAACAACACTGAGGGAACAGTCAGAAATCCACAAGACCTCAGAAAACACACACATCAGCGCGCACACGCACACACACCTGCGTCAAATCCTATCAAATCAAATGAATGTGCAGAGGTTCAAGGTATTTGATGTAGATATTGGACTGTATGTACATGAAGGCAGGGTAAAGTGACTAAGCAACAGGATAAACTATAACAGTGAAATAAATGGTGGTTTATGTTCCTTATGTTGGATCTGCTTTTTGTTGTCATTGGTCATAAAAAAAGGTGCATAAATACATATATAACACTACAGACCAAACTAACAGAATTATTACATATGAGACGTCTTGTCTTGTCTCATGTCTTATGAGTCATACTAGACAGAGAAAATGAATCAATAATAATAATCATAATAATGGAGAAGAGGACAAGGCAGTAATGTCAGCAATAGTTACAATTGAGTAGTAAGTAATAATAATCTTCATGATAAAAATGTCATTATAAACTGGGTGGTTCGAGCCCTGAATACTGATTGGCTGACAGCTGTGGAATATCAGAACGTATAACCTAGGTTTGACAAAACCTTTATTTTTACTGCTATAATTACGTTGGTAACCAGTTTATAATAGCAATAAGGCACCTCAGGGGTTCGTGATATATGGCCATTATACCGCGGCTAAGAGCTGTGTCCAGGCACTCCGCATGGCATCGTGCATAAGAACAGCCCATAGCCGTGGTAAATTGGCCATATACAACACCTCTTCGGGCCTTATTACTTAAATAAAACAGAGACACAGGACAGTAATATAAAAAGGAAGAAGAAAGAAACGAGATCGGGGGGTATCAGATAAAAGGGGGGTTTCTATAGGTGACCATTTATAAATAAATGTTTCACCGAGAAGTCTTAAAGCGGTTTATTATCTCCATTTCATACATCTCTTTGATTTTAGACAAACACTGTTTGTGGGATGGAGGGCTGGATTGAAGACACTTTATTGTGATGATTTTCACAGCTGTGGTTAGCAGAATTTGTAACAAAGAAATACTTGTGATACCAGCAGGTATAACACCCAATACAGCAGTCTTAAAATTTTTGCCTTAAAAACTTTGCACAGGTCCCAGAAGTTGCTCAACTTTGGCCAGGTGCAAAAATATATGATGGTGGTTACCTTTTTGTTCTCCACACTACCTCAAGCACTCGCTGGTGCCGGTGATTCTGGCTTTTGCTGTAAGTTTGGGGGTTCAGATAAAATCTCGAAGTCATATTCGACTGAAATACTCTCCACGAGTTAGAATTTGTCACTTTGTGCTTCAGTACATATTACGGCCATTCTTGATCTGAGATAAGCTCCTGTATTTCTGTCTCCCTTTTAAAGTACAAAGAGTCATAATCAGCCATTGAAACGAGGTTCAGGTACGAAAGGGAGATTCTGTTGGTGACACGCTCTTGATTTTAAGACCTCATCAGGAACAGTTGTAGTGTTTTCAAGTACTGGATGATAGCGTAATCTTTATGCTTCTCTAGAAAGTGTCTGGCTTGTTAGAATCTATAAAAAAAATCTGTCCTAGTGAGGCCGAACTCTTCTGTAAACTGCTGGAATGACTTTAATTGGTGTCTATGGAAAAGTTGGTGTATGAAAGATAGGTTAAATGCAGACCACCCTTTAAAACCTGAGTC
Organism: Oncorhynchus kisutch; assembly: GCF_002021735.2. Lineage (NCBI taxonomy): Eukaryota > Metazoa > Chordata > Actinopteri > Salmoniformes > Salmonidae > Oncorhynchus > Oncorhynchus kisutch. The sequence continues at coordinate 9,031,932 of NC_034192.2, forward strand.
CATCAGAGACGGTTCAAGGCCCTGAATAAAAACCATAGAGCTAAGCATTGAGACTGACGTTTGTATGTGGAATGTTTTCTGAACTGTTCTCCTTATCTTAATTGTGAACTGAGGCCAGGTGCTTATCGCATGTTGACTGTTATCAAATCAGAAAATGGTAGAGCTGCCAGGGGTATTGAAGTACAAAAGTACTTCTCCGTGTTGAGCCATCACGACCCACTGTCATCAACAAGCTAGGTAGTCAATGGTTTAAGTTGAGCTGCCCAACAGGAAAGCTTAAGGTTGGGCACAGCTAGGCCACCTGACTCTTCAGAGAGTTGAAGTGTTTTTACAATCGCACTCTTGGACGTTTTCCTCGCCAAATAAAACGGGAGATCAATCGGTTCAGGGGGTCAAAAGTAGAGGTAGCTATAGGGATAGGTAACATCTGAAATGGGTACAGTAATCTTGGCAGGATGTTCATTTGGACTGATTCTACTCTCTCCATGAGAGAGAGGCAGGATGTTCATTTGGACTGATTCTACTCTCTCCATGAGATAGAGAGGCAGGATGTTCATTTGGACTGATTCTACTCTCTCCATGAGATAGAGAGGCAGGATGTTCATTTGGACTGATTCTACTCTCTCCATGAGAGAGAGAGGCAGGATGTTCATTTGGACTGATTCTACTCTCCATGAGATAGAGAGGCAGGATGTTCATTTGGACTGATTCTACTCTCTCCATGAGAGAGAGAGGCAGGATGTTCATTTGGACTGATTCTACTCTCTCCATGAGAGGCAGGATGTTCATTTGGATTGATTCTACTCTCTCCATGAGAGAGAGAGGCAGGATGTTAATTTGGACTGATTCTACTCTCTCCATGAGAGAGAGAGGCAGTATGTTCATTTGGACTGATTCTACTCTCTCCATGAGAGAGAGAGGCATGATGTTCATTTGGACTGATTCTACTCTCTCCATGAGAGAGAGAGGCAGGATGTTCATTTGGACTGATTCTACTCTCTCCATGAGAGAGAGAGGCAGGATGTTCATTTGGACTGATTCTACTCTCTCCATGAGAGAGAGAGGCAGGATGTTAATTTGGACTGATTCTACTCTCTCCATGAGAGAGAGAGCGAGGCTGAATGTTCATTTGGACTGATTCTACTCTCTCCATGAGAGAGAGAGGCAGGATGTTCATTTGGACTGATTCTACTCTCTCCATGAGAGAGAGAGGCAGTATGTTCATTTGGACTGATTCTACTCTCCATGAGAGAGAGAGGCAGTATGTTCATTTGGACTGATTCTACTCTCTCCATGAGAGAGAGAGGCAGTATGTTCATTTGGACTGATTCTACTCTCTCCATGAGAGAGAGAGGCAGGATGTTCATTTGGACTGATTCTACTCTCTCCATGAGAGAGAGAGGCAGTATGTTCATTTGGACTGATTCTACTCTCTCCATGAGAGAGAGAGGCAGTATGTTCATTTGGACTGATTCTACTCTCTCCATGAGAGAGAGAGGCAGTATGTTCATTTGGACTGATTCTACTCTCTCCATGAGAGAGAGAGGCAGTATGTTCTGTCTGTCCATATCCGCTCTACGTCTATTGATAAGTTTAATACCATTTATCTAGATCAGCAGGTATGGTAATTCATACATATTTAATACCACAGTCTGTCCATATCCGCTCTACGTCTATTGATAAGTTTAATACCATTTATCTAGATCAGCAGGTATGGTAATTCATACATATTTAATACCACAGTCTGGCCGTTTAAAGGACAGCAAGGCCTTTGCTTGCTGTGACATTTCGCCTCCTATTTCCTATTTTCTGTTTTGTCAACATTGGCTTTGTACCCTGAGTAATGACCAAACAATGTAATAATCTCCATGAGACATGGGGATAGATGCCTGTGGCTCAGATAAATAGAGGAGAACGTCATCTTCATACAGTGAAACCTTGTGTTCCTCTCCACCGATCTTAATACCTTTAATATTCTCTTCATCCCTTTTTAGGTTGGATCTGTTTGATACATACTGTTCCATTTATTCCAGTCCAGCCATTACAATGAACCTGTCCTCCTATAGCTCCTTCCACCAGCCTCCACTGGTAGGTGTGTGTATATGTGTGGACATGTTTAACTATACTTGTGGGGACCAGAAATCTCTAAAATAATAGTAAACACATTTTTGGGGGGGACCAACTGGGGACATTTTGTTAGTCCCCACAAGAAAAAATTCAATTTTTTCGGGGTTTAGGGTTAAGGTTAGAATTAATGGCTGTGTTAGAATTAGGGTTAGGGTTAAAGGTTAGGTGTAGGGTTAGGGTTAGGAGTTAGGGTTAGGTTTAGGGTTAAGGTTAGGTTTTGTGGTTAAGGTTAAGGGTTAGGGTTAGAGGTTAGGGAAAATATAATTGTGAATGGGAATCAATTGTGTTAGTTTAGTTAAACAAGACTGTCTAGTTTTGTGTGAGAGTACCAGTATAGTGTGTGTGACTGAGTGTATATACTGTACAATGTGTATATATAGTTTTGTGAGGGTGCATAGGGTCAATGCAGATAGTCTGGGTAACCGTTTAACTCTTTAGCCTTATTTAACCATTTATTTAACTCTTTAGCAGTCTTATGGCTATTTTAGCCAGCCAGATCACTCAAGATTGACTTCGGAGTTTGACGTTTTCAATCCCAGTGGTAGGCACTTGTTTATTATGGTTTTGTTTTAACCCTATCCCAAACCTTAACCCTTAACTTAACCATTCAGAAAGAATGCCTAACTTAATGTTTTAAACCTATCCAAAACCTTAACCCTTAACCTAAAACGTGGTAATTGGTGGATGAAGTTTCTTGTCTTATCCGGTGTCCTATGTGAATTTAAGTATGTTCCCTCTAACTCTCTCTTTCTCTTTTTTCTCTCTTCTCTCGGAAGACCTGAGCCCTAGGACCATGCCTCAGGACTACCTGGCCTGATGACTCCTTGCTGTCCCTAGTCCACCTGGTCGTGCTGCTGCTCCAGTTTCAACTGTTCTGCCTGCGGCTAGGGAACCCTGACCTGTTCACCGGACGTGCTACCTGTCCCAGACCTGCTGTTTTCAACTCTCTCTCTTTACCACACCTGCTGTCTATAACTCTGAATGATCGGCTATGAAAAGCCAACTGACATTTACTCCTGATGTGCTGACCTGTTGCACCCTCTACAACCACTGTGATTATTATTATTTGACCCTGCTGGTCATCTATGAACGTTCGAACATCTTGGCCATGTTCTGTTATAATCTCCACTCGGCACAGCCAGAAGAGGACTGGCCACCCCTCATAACCTGGTTCCTCTATAAATGTATTCCTAGGTTCCTGCCTTTCTATAGAGTTGTTGCTAGCCACTGTGCTTCTACATCTGCATTGTTTGCTGTTTGGGGTTTTAGGCTGGGTATCTGTATAGCACTTTGTGACATCAGCTGATGTAAAAAGGGCTTTATAAATAAATACATTTGATTGATTGATTGGAGCAACTTAGAAATGTAACGTTTGGAGAAAATTGGCAAAATGTCTCATTCTGCAGTGAGACTGTGAGAGCTTGTTGGTTAGGGGGTAGAAGTTGTAGATGCTCTGGCACCGTTTGCCAGACGGTAGCAGAGTGAACGGTCTATGGCTTTGGTGGATGAAGACTTTTTCTGGCTTTTCTCTTATTTGAGGTCCTGGATGTCAAGGAGCTTGGCACCACTGATGTACTGGGCCGACACACCACCCTCTGTAGAACCTTGCAGTTGATGGGGGTGCATTTGCCAGACAAAGCGCAGATGCAGCCAGTCAAGGTGTTCTCGATGGTGCAGCTGTAGGCATGTAAACACACAGGCACACACATACTATGTCATTCCGTTGTGGTAATGTGAAATCTAGAATTAGGAAGAAGTTGAGTAAGAAGTATGTTTTTTCTCAGGGTGATATAAAGTTACTGTTGCAACATGGGAACTTGCTTAATAGATTTCTTTACCCTTTATTGTTTAGATTCAGTGCACAAGATGTGGTGTTCTGTTTAAATCTAAGGAACCTCAGATGTGTACACAATACAGGGTTAGGTTGGTGAATTACACTGTCAATGGAGAGCTTCATGTTAAACATAAGGGCAGGGCGTTGTCCAAATATATACAGAGTGGACAAAACATTAGGAACACCTGCTCTTTCCATGACATAGACTGACCAAGTGAATCCAGGTGAAAGCTATGATCCTTATCCACTTCAATCAGTGTAGATGAATGGGAGGAGATGGTTTGAATAAGTATTTTTAAGCCTTGAGATATGGATTGTGTGTAAAGGGTGCATGCTGGTGGCAGAGATGTCAGGCGCAGGAGAGTGAACTTGGTATGAAGAGAGCAGTTTAATAAATGCTAAAAAAAACTCTGAAAACCAAAATATACAAAAAATTATATAAGAGGGTACAAAACCCGTCGCCCACCAGAACATACTTGCACAACAACATACAACAAACAATCACGACAAGGACATGAGGGGAAACAGAGGGTTAAATACACAACATGTAATTGATGGGATTGAAACCAGGTGTGATGGAAGACAAGACAAAACCAATGGAAAATGAAAAATGGATCAGCGATGGCTAGAAGGTCGGTGACGTCGACGGCCGAACCCCGCCCGAACAAGGAGAAGGACCAACTTCGGCGGAAGTCGTGACATTGTGTATGTATGCCATTCAGTGCCTTTGAACGGGGTATGGTAGTAGGTGCCAGGCGCATAGGTTTGAGTGTGTCAAGATCTGCAACACTGCTGGGTTTTTCACGCTCAACAGTATCCCGTGTGTATCAAGAATGGTCCACCACCCAAAGGACATCCAGCCAACGGCAGGCCAGTGGTCAAAAACGGGTCATTGATGAAAGAGGACAATAGAGCCTGACACGAACTGTGCAGAGCAACAGACTGGCTACAGTTAGTCAACTGACAGTCCAGTACAATACTGCTGCCCAAAGACCCATAAAAGAATGTCGTACCTTGATACGAATGGGGTTTGGCAGCTGACGACCTTACAGTGTTCCACTTCTTTCAGCAAAAAACAAGAAACTGCGGTTGCAGTGGGCTAAGGAATGAAAACACTGGACACTGAAGAATTAGAAAAACATTCCCTGGTCTATTGAATCCCGATTCCTGCTGTTTCGTACTGATGGGAGGACTAGGGTATGAAGAAAACCGTATGAGTACATGCATCCATCATGCCGCATGTCAACATTGCAGGCTGGTGGTGTGATGGTGTGGTCTGTTTTTTAATGGCACACATTGGGCCCTTTGATAAAAGAGGAGCAACGTTTGAATGCCACAGGATATCTGAATCTCATTGCCAGTCAGGTGTATATCTTCATGGCAGCAGTGGATCTTTCTGCAAATACATTTTTTTGACCTGGATAATGCCCCATTGCCACAAGGCTAGGATTGTCCAGGAATGGTTCCACGAACACGACGGTGAATTCAGCTTACTGCAGTGGCCTGCCCATTCACCAGATTTCAATCCAATTCAGCATATGTGGGATGAGATGGAATGAGTTATTCAGAGTAGAGGTCCACTACCAGTCAACTTGACACAACTGTGGGAAGCATTGGAGTCAACATGGACCAGCATCCCTGTGGAATGCTTTTCGACGCCTTATAGAGTCCATACCCCGATGCATTGAGGCTGTTCTGAGGGCAAAAGTGGGTGCAACTCAATATTAGGAAGATGTTCCTAATGTTTTGTACACTCAGTGTATGTGCATCGTGCACAAACGTACTGCAAAGTCATCATCTGAACTGTGTTATTCTGGACAGAGTGTTTGTAAGGCGTATATGGGTCAAGGACACACACACACACACACACACACACGCAGGAGTACAGGCAGAGGACCTGATATTCCGGCTGTTTGAGAATGTGATGAAACTTCAGGACATCAGTGTTGTCTAAATCCCCTCTACTCTACCTAACACACACACACACACACACACACACACACACACACACACATAGCTATGTTATTCTGGTGTGATAATGTGATATCTGGAATTTGTAAGAAGTGGAGTTAGGAGTATGGGTTTTTCTCGGGGTGATAGAAAGTCACTGTTGCAACATGGGAACTTACGTAATAGATTACTTTACCCTTTATTGCTTAGATTTATTGCACAACATGTGTTGTTCTGTTTTAATCTAAGGAACCTCAGATGTGTACGCAATAAAGGGTTAGGTTGATGAATTACACTGTCAATAGTCATGCTGTGCGTGATGCACATATACATGAGCAACGTCCACAAACGTACTGCAAATGAATCATCTGAACTGTGTTATTCAGGACAGTGTTTGTAAGGTCACATAACACAGTCAGTCATAATTGTGACCTGGACCCTCCTCTAGGGCTGTCCAAGCATAGTTGGCCAGCACAGGGATCTTGTGATGTAAGAGATTAATTTTCTGTGATCCACTGGGTCCAAACCTGCTGGCCACTGATATGTTTTCTGTCTGTGCTTCCAGTTGAACTCTCTTCAGCTCCTCTCCTCATTCAGAATACTGTTCAGAGAGTCTATACACACTGAAGTTAAGCTCTCACAATTATTCCCTCCATCTCCTCCTGCCTTTTTAGAAAACAACTCCTCCCATTTCCTCCTCTCTCTTTCTTTCTATACTTGGACCACACAGGTAAATAGTCTGTTTTTGTCCCTCTTCTACCCACTTGTTCTGACATAGTGTCTGTCTGAGTGAGACACCAAGCTTTGTAGCAGGTAGACAGTGGGTATGAATTGTGTGTGTGTGTGTGTGTGTGTGCGTGCGTGCGTGCGTATGGGAGACATGACTCCTCACCAGATGCACACAGTACAATGCAGCCTTGTTTACCAGGGGACTAAACTCAGGGGAAATCTCCATAGTTGTTACTGCCGGGCCTCTGACCACTGCTGCTGCTGCTGCTACTACTATATCACACACACACAGGCTAGAGACCATTCAGAGAGTTCACAGGAAATGTAAGTCTTTTTTTGCGGGCAACTGGGGACCAGCGTCCGCTATGAGAACACGCTTTCGAAACGAGAAACTGTCCTTCTATGTCTGTCTGTCTCACATGTTCACTGGAAAATACTCACTCCTACCGCTCTTCTCATATAAAACATTGATTCCCTGTGTTGGAACAGTCTGAAGCTATGCCCAATATTATTATTCTCATTCTGAACCAGAGTCTCGCTGACTGGACAGTATGAAAGCTCACATCCCTACTGGACAGTATGAAAGCTGACATCCCTACTGGACAGTATGAAAGCTGACATCCCTACTGGACAGTATGAAAGCTCACATCCCTACTGGACAGTATGAAAGCTGACATCCCTACTGGACAGTATGAAAGCTCACATCCCTACTGGACAGTATGAAAGCTGACATCCCTACTGGACAGTATGAAAGCTCACATCCCTACTGGACAGTATGAAAGCTCACATCCCTACTGGACAGTATGAAAGCTCACATCCCTACTGGACAGTATGAAAGCTCACAACTCTATCGTAACCTTTCTTCTTCTCAATCATCTGATCTGTGTAGTTTACCTTAGTAGATCAATGTAGTTACCTTCCAATGGTAATATAATATAGGTCAGATGATGCCACCACATAGACAGGGTGGGTTACATTCAATGGTTGAAGGTACAAACACGCCTTCACACCTGCCTGGCATAGGTGAGGGTAGACAGGTCAGTAGACCAGTAATGTGGATGAACGGTGACTGGTGTGTATGTGTATGTGTGTGTGTGTGTGTGTGTGTGTGTGTGTGTGTGTGTGTGTGTGTGTGTGTGTGTGTGTGTGTGTGTGTGTGTGTGTGTGTGTGAAGGTGCAGGTCACTCATGGGAGATATGGGTCATATGTTGATTCTGTTGCTGGGTAAATGGTATCTGGGGATACTGGTCTCTCAGTCCACCAACCCCCTTCCATCTATCACTGGGGAGTGAAGTGGAGCAGAGAGAACGAGAGGGCTGGGGGCAGCCTGGATCATGAGTCTGACTGGTTTCTCATGAGGCCAGACAGGCTGAAGGAGTCGGAAGCTGTAATGTTCAGATACAGCGGTGAGAGAGAAGATACTACACTGTAGTCAGCCTACTGGAACAGTAGTGTTGGAACATACTTTCACACAGCCATCCTGAGTCGTGCCCCTCAATGGGATGTGAGTGAACTCACGTCCACCTAAATGACCCAACCCTCCTTCTAATCCTCTCCCTCTCTATTTCATCATTCTCACTATTTAGCCTGACCCACTCAGGGGTATGTGAGCCTCCATCGTGATTTTATAAATATTATTTTATAATCCCGGAGAGTGATGTAAAGTGATGTGTGGAGGCTCACGTGCCCCTGAGTGGGTCAGGCTCAATAGTGGAGAGGGAGGGAGAGGAGAGGAGATGTCAAATTAAAATGATTGAGGCTGAAAAGTCTGAAAGGGGGATTGGTGGAGACTAGATTGTATTTCCTGGAGAGGAAAGGAACATGCACACTCACATGCACACACAGGGTGATGCCATCTGTACCAGTGCCAGTTGGCATCCTCTGCAGCAATCCTGTTAGCCCTCAGCAAGCTTTAACCCATTTACTGTAGTCAGGGAGGCCCAGATTATACCTCCATTTTATAACCCCCTTAAGCTTGTACACCAAATATGTCAGACTGACTGTACTCTAACTTCACCTCGACAACAATCCTTCACAGCCCATCTGGCAGTTTCAGCTTGGTCATCATGACTAGAGGCTGTCGTAATTTGAAACACTGCCTTTTGTTTCTTTAGTGGAAATACCAAAACAGTCACAGGAAATACTGAAACAGTCACAGGAAATACTGAAACAGTCACAGGAAATACTGAAACAGTCACAGGAAATACTGAAACAGTTGGAACCAATTCTTATACAGCAGAACAGCTTGTCTATATATCTGCCTATTAATCTGTATTTTCCTGACTCCAGTATTGTCCAATGAGGGAAAAATATAGTGACACCAGAAAGACACAACCCCTCGGTTTGTAATTAAACAGCCTACTCTTAGGGCCTCCCGATTGGCGCAGCGGTCTAAGGCACTGCATTGCCATGCTTGAGGCATCACTACAGACCCAGGTTTGATCCCAGGCTATGTCACAGCCAGCCGTGACCGGGAGACCCATGAGGTGGTGTACAATTGACCCAGCAACGTCCGGGTTTGGCTGGCCGAGATTTTCTGTTTCAGTGTTTCCATTCATTCTGAAAATCTCCCCATCAATGACCCCCAGACAAGAGAGAGGGATGAAAAGAGGAGTGCCTCTTTTGAAATGTCTCTCATTTCATTTCCTTTTAGGGTTACAGGGGTAGGCCATCATTGTAAATAAGAATTTGTTCTTAACTGACTTGCCTAGTTAAATTAAGGTTTAAAATAAAAAATGATTACAGACAGGCGGCGCACAATTGGCCCAGCGTTGTCCGGGTTAGGGGAGGGCAGGGATTTTCCTTGTACTATCGCCCTCTAGCAACTCCTTGTGGTGGGCCGGGAACCTGCAAGCTGACCTTTGACGGTGTTTCCTCCGACACATGTGGCACATGTGGTGTGGCTGTAACTACCAATTCGATATCACAACATTGGGGAGAAAAAGGGGTTAAAAATATATCAATTACTAAATTAAACCAGCCTATTCGTTCTTCGTTAGGGTAGTAAAAGGTCCATTCTGTCAGCTCTGCTGTATTCAAGCCCCAGTGAATGAATACTCCCCCACTGGGCACAGACATCAATTAAATGTCTATTCCGCATTGGTTCAACACAATTTCATTGAAATTAGGTGGAAACAACATTGATTCAACCAGTGTGTGCCCAGTGGGCCCATTCCGTTCACTCTGAAAATCTCCCTGTCAATGACCCCCAGACAAAGAGAGAGGGATGGAATCTCCCCGTCAATGACCCCCAGACAAAGAGAGAGGGATGGAATCTCCCTGTCAATGACCCCCAGACAAAGAGAGAGGGATGGAATCTCCCCGTTAATGACCCCCAGACAAAGAGAGAGGGATGGAATCTCCCTGTCAATGACCCCCAGACAAAGAGAGAGGGATGGAATCTCCCCGTCAATGACCCCCAGACAAAGGGAGAAGGATGGAAAGAGGAGTGGCTCTGTGTCTGTCTCTCGTTTAATTTCCTTTTAGGGTTACAGACAGCTACAGGCCGGTTTGACAGACACAGGCCTCATAAAAGTGAGTGTGACAGTGAGTGTGTGTGTGAAGGTGTGTCTTGTGATTGATGTAGCAGTAATAAAGCCATTTAGGACTGTTTACAACATGATGATTAATGCTCACAAGGTCGCATCATGATGACATTTTCCAGGTCTGTGTATGTGAGTGTATATGTACACGTACAGTGCCTTCAGAAAGTATTCACACCCCTTGAAAAGGTTAATTGCTTTGCCAAATTGTTTGCGGTATTACTTTAGTGCCTTGTTGCAAACAGGATGCACATTTTGTAATATATTATTATTCTGTGCAGGCTTCCTTCCTTTCACTCTGTCATTGAGGTTAGTACTGTGGAGTAACTACAATGTTGATCCATCCTCAGTTTTCTCCTATCGCAGCCATTAAACTCTGTAACATGATGAAATCCTTGAGCGGTTTCCTTTCTCTGCAGCAACTGAGTTAGGAAGGACTCCTCTATCCTTGTAGTGACTGGGTGTATTGATACACCATCCAAAGTGTAATTAATAACTTCACCATGCTCAAAGGGATATTCAATGTATTTTTTCCCCCATCATCTACCAATAGTTGCCCTACTTTGCGAGGCATTGGAAAACCTCCCTGGTCTTTGTGGTTGAATCTGTGTTTGAAACTCACTATTCAACTGAGGGACCTTACAGATAATGTATGTTTGGGATACAGAGATGAGGTAGTCATTCAACAATCTGGTTAAACATTAGTATTGCACACAGAGTGAGTCCATGCAACTTCTTATGTGACTTGTTAAACAAATTTGTACTTCTGAACTTATTTAGTATTGCATAACAAATGGGTTTAATACCTATTGACTCAAGACATTTCAGCTTTTTGTGTTTTATTAATTAGCAAATATATATATTTTTATATCCACTTAGACATTATGATGTATTGTGTGTAGGTCAATGAAAGAAAATCTCTATATGCTGCAGGAGGGACTGGTGCACTTCACAAAATAGATGGCATCATGAGGAATGAAAAATATGTGGATATATTGAAGCAACATCTCGAAACATCAGTCAGGAAGTTAAAGCTTGGTTGCAAATGGGTCTTCCAAATGGACAATGATGCCAAGCACACTTCCAAAGTTGTAGGACAATGGCTTAAGGACTACAAAGTCAAGGTATTGGAGTGGCCATCACAAAGCCCTGACCTCCATCCTATAGATAATTTGTGGGCAGAACTGAAAAAGCATGTGCGAGCAAGGAGGCCTACAAACCCGACTCAGTTACACCAGCTCTGTCAGGAGGATTGGGCCAAAATTCCCTCAACTTGTTGTGGAAAGCTTGTGGAAGGCTACGCGAGATGTTTGACCCAAGTTAAACCATTTAAAGGCAATGCTACCAAATACTAATTGAGTGTATGTAAACTTCTGACACACTGGGAATGTGATGAAAGAAATAAAAGCTTAAATAAATAATTCTCTACTATCATTCTCTACTATTACTCATTTCATTTCACATTCACATTTCACATTAATTTCACAGTCTTAAAATAAAGTGGTGATCGTAACTGGCCTATAACAGGGAATTTTTACTAGGATTAAATGTCAGGAATTGTTAAAAAACTGAGTTTAAATGTATTTGGCTAAGGTGTGTGTAAACTTCCGACTTCAACTGTATGTGTGTGATTATGCTGGCTAGATCAAAAGGGTCAGATTAGACTGAAAGGATTACTGTGTCCGTCTTATCAGACATAAGAAAACATGATCACATGATCTGTTTATGAGGAAGAGCTAATCACCTTGGTGAGGACAGAGAGCTGAGTCATGACGAGAGAGAGAGATAGCAAGTGAAAGAATGAACTTCCCCTGAACGAGGACATGACATATGAGCAAAAATGAAATTACTTAGCACTGCAACACTAGTTCCCCATACAGAACATGAATGGATAAGGCAGTGATTGGCATCAGTTAGTCAGTGCAGTATTAGGGATCTATTTGTGGAGTGTTGGCTTAGCAGAGACAGCTACAGTGCACCCCATAACCCCATAATGACCAGGTGAAAACATATTTTTAGTAAATATGAGAGAGAGAGAGAGAGAGAGAGAGAAAAGAAAGCAAGTGAGACAACACTTTAAAACTAACCTCCCCTGAACGGGGTCATGACAATGACACAAGAGGAAATTAAATTACTTAGCGACATTACATTAGTTTTATTATTTTTTTGTTGTTGAATTTTTACCCCTTTTTCTCCCCAATTTCGTGGTATCCAATTGTTAGTAGCTACTATCTTGTCTCATCGCTACAACTCCCATACGGGCTCGGGAGAGACGAAGGTTGAAAGTCATGCGTCCTCCGATACACAAACCAACCAAGCCGCACTGCTTCTTAACACAGCGCGCATCCAACCCGGAAGCCAGCCACACCAATGTGTCGGAGGAAAAACCGTGCACCTGGCAACCTTGGTTAGCACGCACTTCGCCCGGCCCGCCACAGGAGTCACTGGTGCGCGATGAGACAAGGATATCCCTACCGGCCAAGCCCTCCCTAACCCGGGCCAATTGTGAATCGCCCCACTGACCTCCCGGTCATGGCCGGTTACGACAGAGCCTGGGCGCGAACCCAGAGTCTATGGTGGCACAGCTGGCGCTGCAGTACAGCACCTTTAACCACTGCGCCACCCGGGAGGCCGACATTTCGTTAGTATTCAGACCCTTTGCTATGAGACTTGAAATTGAGCTCAGGTGCATCCTGTTTCCATTGATTCTACAACTTGATTGGAGTCCACCTGTGGTAAAATTATATTGATTGGACATGATTTGGAAAGGCACACACCTGTCTATAAAAGGTCCATAGTTGACAGTGCATGTCAAAGCAAAAACCAAGCCACGAGGTCGAAGGAATTGTCTGTAGAGCTCCGAGACAGAATTGTGTCGAGGCACAGATCTGGGGAAGGTACCAAAAAAGTTCTGCAGCATTGAAGGTCCCCAAGAACACAATGGCCTCCATCATTCTTAAATGGAAGAAGTTTGGAACCACCATGACTCTTCCTAGAGCTGAGCAATCAGGGGAGAAGGGCTTTGGTCAGAGAGGTGACCAAGAACCTGATGCTCACTTAGACAGAGCTTCAGTTTCTCTGGGGAGATGGGAGAACCTTCCAGAAGGACAACCATATCTGCAGCACTCTACAGAAGCCACTCCTCATTAAAAGGAACATGACAGCGCCCTTGGAGACTAAAGGACTCTCAGACCATGAGAAACAATATTCTCTGGTTTGATGAAACCAAGATTAAACTCTTTGGTCTGAATGCCAAGCGTCACGTCTGGAGGAAACCTGTCACCATCCCTACTGTGAAGCATGGAGGTGGCAGCATCATGCTGTGGGGAAGTTTTCAGCTACAGCAGGGACTGAGAAACTAGTCAGGATTGAGGGAAAGATGAACGGAGCAAAGTACAGAGAGATCCTTGATGAAAACCTGCTCCAGAGTGCTCAGGACCTCAGTCTGGGGCAACGGTTCACCTTCCAACGGGACAATGACCCTAACCACACAGTGAATGCTACGCAGGAGTGGCTTCGGGACAAGTCTCTGAATGTCCTTGAGTGGCCCAGCCAGAGCCCGGACAGGATCATGATCGAACATCTCTGAAGAAACCTGAAATTAGCTGTGCTGTGACGCTCTCCATCCAACCTGACAGAACTTGAAATGATCTGCAGAGAAGAATGGAGGAGAAACACCACAAATACAGGTGTGCCAAGCTTGTGGAGTCATACACAAGTTGACTCCAGGCTGTAATCACTGCCAAAGGTGCTTCAACAAGCACTGAGTAAAGGTTCTGAATACTTATGTGAATGTGATATTTCAGGGGTGTTTTTTTTTTATACACATTTGTAAAAATAAAACCGTTTTTGCTTTGTCATTATGTGGTATGGTGTGTAGATTGATGAGGGAAATAATGATTGAATGCATTGTTCCATTCATGTCTCTGACTGCAGCTTCTCTTTTCTCCCACAGAGATGATCACATACACACATGCACGTACAGTCACGCATTCATGCATATACTGTACACACCCATGCATGCACACGTGCATGAACAAACACACTCGCATACACAGGGAGAACGCCGGTCTGCACCACCACATACAGAACATACAAAGACAGAAACTTGGCCCAATAGCCTACAGCCAAAACCAGGACTCATTCTTTATGTATAACCTTACAAAAGTGAGAGTAGATTGCCTATGCAGGTATCTGTCACGTATAGAAACTTTCTATCTGAGTCTATCAAACATTAGTTTAGCCTGAGCTGGGTATGCAAAATCCAATGCAAATTCACTTTCCTGACATTTGCTTGTGTGTCTGCATGAGGTCATGTGACTGGGTCGAGACTGAGAGACAGAAGTGTACATGAGAGTAGTCACATACACTCTGGCCGCTGTAGACCAAAACCCCAGCCAACACAGCACAGGCCAACCACACCAGGCTGTGAATCAGACAGCGCCTGCCAGGGTTGGCAAGTAGCAAAAGTGTATGTTTGGCTGGAGTTGAATCACCGCAGCATGCATGCCACAGTTACCCCACGCTCCCTGCACAAACCCCATCTGCATGAATTATACAACGACAACACAGCAACAACTACCAAGAGTAACATCTTTAACTCTGCCCAGACAACATAGTCTGACTATTTGCAAGACAAAAAAGCCAAGACCTTGCAATCATGAGTGATTGAGTTACATGTAACTGCAGCCATGTGACCACTGTAAATAGTACTGTATTGCCATCAGAGCTAGAGTGCTGCTGACCTGCCCTTTGGTTTACACATCAACCCTCTGGCCTCTGCCATATCAACAGCACATGACATGGGCCTGATGGTGCAGCTGTTTTATGGACACTACTGTATCTCACCAGGTCAAAGGGTACTGGACCACCACATAGAAATAAGTTGTGTCCCAAATGGCACTCTATTCCCTACATAGTACACTTATTTTGAGCCCTGTGGGCCTTGGTCAAAAGTCACAGGCTATAGGGAATTGGATGGCATTTGGTATGCAGCCGTAGAATAGATGGAGAACGTTGCTTGTCCCAGATATGAAGAGGGAGACTGCTATCACTTTCTCTTTCTCTCCAATAGGGCGATACATGGTAGAGCTGGGTATGGGTTGAGAGCCAGTGGTTTATAGACTGCTGTAGTGCTGTGGGCCAGAGGACAGAATGCTAAGCTAATCCCGTTCAGCACAGTACAACACAGGGATTCCCTTAATGTAGGACACAGACAGACATTCTGTACTGCCATGCAGCTCTGTGTGTCTAGACAATAGAGAAACGGACAGAGGGACAAAGGACAGCGAAGGCTTGGACCCTGCTATTCTAGGAGGATTAGTGACGGATAAATAATGCCCCTGTTGTTACACACAAGCCGCTTCATTCCGGAGCACTGTTTCAGAGCCTTTGTTGTATCATTGGCTTCTCCTTTGATGTCCGCCTGACTGAAATCTGCCAGCCAAATGAGAAGAGTAGGGGAGAGAGGCGACAGGAATAGACGTAAATAACAAGTTCGGACAGAGCTGGACCTACCTCAGTTCAACACAAATTTTATGAATTGTATTGTGTCCAATTACATTACACCAGTGTTTCTTAATCTTGGCTCGGGGGACCCAAAGGTGCGTTTTTGTTTTTGCCTTAGCACCAAACACCTGATTCGAATCATCAAAGCTTGATGATGAGTTTATGATTTGAATCAGCTGTGTAGTGCTAGGGGGAAAAAAAATGCACCCCCCTTTGGGTCCCCAAGACCAGGATTAAGAAACTCTGTGAAACACGCATCACTGTTCTACTGACCTGTAAAACAGCTACTCCAACATGTTTTACACCATGGACTGTTTGGGAGTGTATTTTTAACAGAGAATGTTTTCATTCATTCTCAGCACCAGACACATAGAGCACATAAAGTCACTTCCAACACTTGAGTAAATGAGCAATACAAAGTATATTGAAAGCAGGTGCTTCGACACAGGTGTGGATCCTGAGATAGTTAAGCAATTAACATCCCATCGTGCTTAGAGTGATGTATAAAAATGCCAAGTTGCCCATTATTTTGGCTATCGTGGCTAGAATAAGAGATCTCAGTCAACAGATCTCAACCCAATTGAACACTTAAGCCGGGAGATTCTAGAGCGGCACCATGAGACAGCGTTTTCCACCAACATCAACAAAAGACCAAATGATGGAATTTCTCATGGAAGAATGGGGTTGCATCCCTCTAATAAAGTTTCCAGAAACTTGTAGAATCTATGCCAAGGTGCATTAAAGCTGTTCTGGCTCATGGTGGCCCAACACCCTATTAAGACACTTTATGTTGGTGTTTCCTTTATTTTGGCAGTTACCTGTAGGTCAGTTTAGGTGTTGACAGCTAGTGTTGTGCTGGCTCTGGTTCTGTGGTGACACTATTTAAACAGATGTGTTCAAATGTGGTACAACAAATTCCAGCTTCCAGTTTAAAAACAAGTTTCTGGTCTCCCTCTGCAAATTGAAACACATTGATATGATAGGGTGTTTGCCTATATCAAGTCGTTTTTCTACAGGCCTCAGCACTCTCAATACACTTCTATATTGTCCTATAGTACCTTTAAGAATCGCAAGTGTTTTGGTGACAATTTAGTTGCTTTAAAAGGTTCTAGCATACTTCTCCAAAGGGGAACACATTGTTAGGGTGTTTGCCTTTCAGATAGTGTGCCCAACACACATAAATAATGAAGACATGACATCCACAAGATGGCTTGTTTTCCCGGAGATTTATTGGCCCAGCAAATGCAGAATATACACATGTTGTCCTCTCAGACGCTTTGCTTGGCATACACAAGTCATACACAGTACTCAGGCAAGACCAGGTGCCATCCGCTCCAAACCATTATCTAAATCTACATAGAAATAAATAGTTTGAGAAAAAATGTCTTACAAAAAAACTAAATTCAAGTATCAGAAGCAAACAAATGAACAAAAGTAGTACTGCCAATATGATATGCAGAAAATATTTGTCTGGCTAGCAAAAAAAACAACTTTAAAGTCATTTTTCTCAGTTTCATTGTTGGCGTAGTTACTGTGTTTTACCTTTGTGAGGCAGAGGAGTACACTCCTTAGAATGAACTATTAATCCTTCAAACAGTGAGCAGTACAAACGAGCATCTACAAAATACCTTCCCACTCAATTCTAGACTTGAACATTCCAAAACACTGAGCGTTCCTTCAAGTCTGATATATTTACATGTCTATTTACAGAACGCATTTTCATAACAAAGATATAAGTGCTCACACATGTTAACAGCTGTCTTACAAAGAAAAGTGAATCACGTTACACTGCATGTACTCTGAAGGTACCATATGTCTGAATTTCTATGGCCAGCTATATGGGTGCAGAAGCCACATTGGGCTTGCAGGACAAACACTAGGCACTCTAGGTTCGAATCGCCTTTCGGAGAGAAACACAGAAAGAGACAATTGTGTCTATGGACACAGTCATACACACAACTCAACAGGGATGTCAACTTTGCTGTGCAAAAGGATCATTCATTTCATAGCACACGAGTACACCGGTCGTTCAATTTAACATCCTTTAAGTAACAGTATGATACTCAAATCTTAAATCATAACAAAAAAAGTGAATAAGTGCTCAATGTCAACAATTCAGAGTCATTAACACAATTTGGAGAATCATTATTTCAGAGGCATCCCTATAGGAAAATGTTTACGTCGTAAACTAAACGTTTCCATCTGTTTTTAAAAGAGTGATATAACCATTCATCACTCAGATCTCACGAGGGTGTCAAGAAAGGGAGACTTAAATATTTGATCTGGTTCCAGCTCTCTGAAGGATGCCTTGCCGACTGCCAAGTAGTCACTCAAACCAGATATAATAGCTCCTTAGAATCAGAGCTATTACCCTAATTAAACCGCCGATCCAGGGTGAGCTGTCACTACAGATTCACTGAGGAGAAACCAGAGGAGAAAGCAGAGTGGTTGATTCATGCTAGTTTGTCCCTATCTTCTGTACAAACCTTGTGAGAACCAACCACAGCTTAGGTGAGTCAGTGTTCCTCAAGACATTCACTGAACATATTGTACAGTAGCATACATTATGTTTTACTGGTAAATAAATATGCTATAGGCTATGCAGAGTCATTGGCCATTCGGGTCCACTCGGGTCTATCAGCTGTAGTTACATAGACCCAAGACCCGATTACAATCAAACAGGACCCGGACCATACCCAATGGAAAACGTAGAATTTTGGACCCGGGCCTGCTCGAGTCTCAGGTATTTTGGGTTTGGGTGGACCCGAGAAGACCTCTAATGTACAGTGTTCTCACTATCTCTTTCCCAGAGGAAAAGTGTTTGAACTACAAGCACTGGCAGATAACACACAGACCAGACACTCACTAACACGTCTGCGTGAGAAAAGAGAACAGTAGTGCCCTGTGATCTCCAGAAAGAGGCAGATGGGGGGGGGGGGGGAAACACAACAATATCCATTTTGGTGACATTGTTGAATTTTCTTTCCCGGCATCACTTCCTGGGGTCTTGGATCAGGTGACGAGGTGGTGCGATCTCATTAGCAGAGCTGCAGGATCTCATGGCGATTGTTGGACTTTCTCTTCATGTTCTGAGGGAAACAAAAGCATCAAATTGTTAAGAAGACATGGGGAAACCATCACAATATAACAAACAAACTAAGAGTCATCTGTGAAACAATACACGTAAAACATAAAGAGAGGGAAAGATCCTGTCCTATAGGCTAAGTGACTCCAGGCTTAACATGAGATGACGTAACATGACAGAGGCTTTGGTTCTGCTCATCCATGTCGTCTGAAGCCTCGATGAGCTATTCATATTCCATGGTAAATGTAAACCATGTGTAGGCTCAAAAACGATGATCTAATCTCCCTATCCCACGTCTAAGGTACACCTCAACAACTAACTATAGAGCTACAATGGGTGTGTAAGAGTGTGTGTCTTTACTTGTCTATGGGTGTTACTGTACATTGAGTGGACAAAACATTAAGAACACCTGCTCTTTCCATGACATAGACTGACCAGGTGAAAGCTATAATCACTTATTGATGTCACTTGTTAAATCCACTACAGTCAGTGTAGATGAAGGGGAGGAGACGGGTTAGGTGCGGCAGGTAGCCTACTGGTTAGAGCGTTGGGCCAGTAATCGAAAGCTTGGTGGATCGAATCCCTGAGCTGACAAGGTAAAAATCTGTCGTTCTGCACCTAAACAAGGCAGTTAAACCACTGTTCCTATACCGTCATTGTCAATAACAATTTGTTCTTAATTGACTTGTCTAGTTAAATAAAGGTTAAAAAAAAAATGAAGGGTTTTTAAGCCTTGTGACATGGATTGTGTACGTGAGCCATTTAGAGGGTGAATTGGCAAGACAAAAGAAAGTGCCTTTGAATGGGATATGGTAGTATGTGCCAGGCGCACCGGTTTGTATCAAGAACTGCAACACTGCTGGGTTTTTCCTGCTCAACAGTTTCCCGTGTGTATCAAAAATGGTCCTCCACCCAAAGGACATCCAGTCAACTTGACAACTGTGGGAAGCATTGGAGTCAACTTGGGAAAGCATCCCTGTGGAACGCTTTCTACACCTTGTAGAGTCCATGACCCAACGAATTGAGGCTGTTCTGAGGGCAAAAGGGGTTGCAACTCAATATTAGGAAGGTGTTCTTAAGGTTTTGTACACTCAGTGTACAAGTGCCCCTTCTGATTGTGACTTAAGTTGACTGGATCTTTCCACACCCTGAATAATTATCACCTATCAACATGTACCTGCAGAGTCTGAGACATAATACTACTACTACAGAATAAACTGGGAGCTAAATCTAGCTGCTTTCTCAATTTACCTTTGAAACACTAAAAGACAGACCAGTTTCAGACAGTGAAGGATTGTGCAGACGGGCGGAGGTCTTTAAACAGATCAGAAAATACACTGAAAATATAGACGTTCTAAGGACGTAAGTCACAGAACAGTGTGTGGGGGTTGGCGTCGTAACATGCAGATAGCAATGCTTGTACAATACTCTGACATCAGCTGGAAGGAATGCGAGGCTGAAATGGTACACAAGGTCATCGTGAGCGGGAAGGGGGGGAAAGGGAGGGAGGCACTTGGCACATGTATTCCTCAGGGAGTAACAGGATGGTTTTCAAAACCACATTGTAGCGTGTCTGTGAGAAACCAGCCTGGGAAAACTACTGGGATCTTACACAGTACTTTCAATGGAACACTGACCGAGGATGATTTATTTCATGCTATGGGGGAGAGGATTGGAAAGAGAAAGAAAGAAACAAAGAAAGGCGGAGAGAGGAGAGAGAGACATGTACTTACAGGCAGACTTTGCCCAGCCAGTGCTGCACAGTGAAGAGAAGGAAGAAATTATGAAAAGAAAGAAAGTGAATGTTAAGCGAGTGAAGAGACATAAACAGCGTAGAATGGAAAATTGCTTAGAGCAGAAGAGAAAGGGATAAAAGATGTCCTTCAGTAGGTTTGAGGAGTCAAAGATGTGTGTATGTGTGAGAGGGTGAGCGAGAGAGAGAGAGACACTCACCTGTCCGGCCAAGGTGAGGTGGGAAGGAGTACAGAGGGACATGGGCGAGGGGGGCAGCTCCTGGAGGGGTTCGTCCAGGCCGTCGATGCGGGGTTTCTTGATGTTGGGCTCGGGGCTGGTCAGGGGGGTCACACTGTTCCTCCTGATCAGAGTCCCAGGATACTTCTTCATCTCCTCTGGTCTCTCTCTGTGGGTGTTCACCGCTTCCACGTTGAGCGAGATGGACTCTACCTTGCAGCCTGCACACAGAGTAAAAACACACACACACACCAGTCAGAACAGATATTTAGACCTCACCTTATTTCTCCTGCCCTGGACAAGCTAGAGAACATAGAATTGACCCTAATGCCTGATTCACACCATAGAGCCAATCTGAACCGTACTGTCCTGTCTCTGATATTTTCTGGTAATATTGTCTTGGCTCGGTAAAGTGAAAGGTGTACACAAGTTCTCACCGTACTCACCATAGGCAATGGGGGTGAGCTTCAGCACCGTGTGGAGGGGACACTTCAGGTAGGGCATCTCTTCTGCACTCTTATCCAGGAAGTAAGCCAGGAGACAGCGCATCACAGCCTGGTGACAGATAACCAGAACGTTCTCCTGTCTCTCCAGCTCCATGATCACTGGTTCCACCCGCTGGACCAGGTCCTGATAGGACTGGAGGGAGGGAGGGGACAGAGAGAAAGATGAGAGAAGGGTTAACTTGACATTTTCACAGACACATCGATTCGCAGCATTTTAAACACTAGAACTATGTCCATGTGTAACTGTACAGTAGTTGGCAGTAGCAGGTTGATTCTAGTAGTATATTGTACTGTGCTAACCTCTCCTTTGGGGTAGCGGTAGTAATACTTGTCCTGGTCTCTCAGAGCAAACTCCTCAGGGTACTTCTCCTTCACCTCATCGTACGTCATCTCCTCACACACCCCCTGTGCACACAACACACACCTCACATTAGAGCTGTTTAAATGAAGCACCACACACACAGTCCAGTGAGTAGTCTATTCTAGTGTGTATGACTCACAGCGTCTATCTCGTTGAGGGCCTTCCACTGTTCGTAGGGCACTCCCAGGCTCTCAGCAGTCTGGATGCTGCAACACATCTGATTGGTCCACACCTTCAGATCCGTCAAGTTCTGCTCGTTAACGAACATCGACAACGCCCCAGAAAACTACACAAAGAGAAAGGAGGAGAGACTAAGAGACCAGTGTGTGTGTGTGTGTGTATTTATGTATCAAACTAGTGTGCGTGTGTGTGTACACGTGTGTATATGAGTGTGTTTCTACTCTCGTACCTTTCTCCCCCTTGGCGACAGCCCTGAGTCTCCCCCCAGGCGTCCCTGCAGGTTGTGCATGCTCTCTCCATGGCGACACAGGTAGATGACTCTGGGCTGGACGTGGATGTTCATTAGGTAGTAGACGATCTTACTCTGGACGTGGTCCTGGATCCGGTTCACCAGGAACCTTCTGCCTACATCTATCACCTTGATGAAGGACAGGCTCCTACGTAGGGGGTTAGAACAAGTTTAGTCTAGGGCCTGAATTCACAAAACATCTCAGAGTTCCATATAATCTTATTTATTATTATCTAAAAGGCCAAACTGATTCTAAATCAGGTTTAAACCACTCTCAGATCACACAGTAAACAGTAGCTAGGGTCAACAGGTATGAACAGTGAATAAGCTATATGAGGTTTAGGGGCTACCTGTCGTACTGGTCTGGGTCCAGGGGTTCGTAGTGAACCCTGTAACACTCTATCCTCTTATGGAAGTCCTCCATGGCGTCTGTCTTGTTGCAGTCCTGGTAGTCTGGGCAGGACACCTTCACTTCCTGTCATGGGAGGAAGTAAAAGGTCAGGTGACAGCGTAAGACACTCACTAAGAATTACATTATAGCTCAGTAGCTAACGTCAGGCTGCAACATTAGAGGAACCTTGCAGGAACATGAGCCAACCAATAACATGTTTCTTCAGATGTTCTGTTCAGATTTTTGACTCACCGTGATATTTGTGGCGATGACGCTGGGATCATCACACACCGACTCGATGAAGAAGATCTACACACGCACACATTTAGAGTCCTTTTATCATCTTCACATTGAACGACATGGTGAGTCATTTGATCGCGCCTCTGTTTGAGATCACATCAAGCCTCTTGTAACCATAGAAACACCACTGACCTTGAAGCCGTTCTCACTGCCGAAGTCCAGGATCATGTCTCGTCTCTCACGAGTGGTGTTGGTGGCATCGAAGACTGCAACCTGGCCTCCCTCCTCTGTCAGGTAAGACTTAACATCCATCAGAGCTGCTAAGGCACATTGTCTAAGCAAGAAAATAAATCATCTCTGTTAGCCTTGTTTCAAGTACACTGATGATCAGTGACGTCACATGATGCTCAGAATTTGTCATGGTGAAACACAGAGTAGGATGGGGAGCAGGGGTGGACTCACTGTCTGATCTTCACGGCACTCTCGTTGTCAGCCTTGAAGAAGTCATACGAGCTGTAGTTCTTGACTGCTTCTCTGCGATACTCTCCCACGTTGAAGACTGGAGGCAAAGAACAAACTAACAATGGTAAATAGAATGTTCTGGCGGGAGGCAGTGAGCCCAAGCCCAGTTTGTGGTAAATCTGCAAACTAAAACAGAGGAAAAGGAACTAGATGAAATGGCAGGAAATTCCAATTCAAGAACAATAATTCAACCTCCACCCTTGTAACGCCAACTTTCCTCTTAGTGAGTAAATACAACAAATAAACGTTAGTAAACATTACTATGACTAATAATAAACGTTACTAATCTGTTAGCTACACCTGTTGATGTGTCTCGTCATGTGCTGACTGTGTGTGCTGAGTGTGTGTGCTGTGTACCTTTGGTGTGCATGCCGATCCAATTGAGGTATCGGGTGAGTTTCCTGGACATATAGGTCTTCCCCCTGGCTGGCAGACCCACCATCACAATCACTGTGGGGGGGTTGGCCAGATGGGGGACCCCTGTCACTAGAGACAGAGAGACATAAATATTAAAATATGGTTCAATAGCCATAAACACAATCAACCGGATTAATTGTGTACTCTTAATTTACACACAATAATGACACTGCATATTATCCACACAAACCATTTGCCAATACCTGTCTACAGTGTAAACACTACTGCATCTTCATTCAGTGACGAATGCCTCTCATTCACATGCTCCTACCAGCTCTAATCCACTTTCCAGGACACAGTACCTCCTCGATGGGAAAAACAGCTATAAAGCTATTAGGCCATCACGCCCTCCCTCTATCCACCCCTCCCTCTCTCTCTATCCACCCCTCCCTCTCTCTCCTTCCCTCACCTATTCACAGCATCCCACTTGATCTACCTCCCTTCCTCCCTCAGTGTCAGAGAGCTGTACATCCTCTTATAGACTTGGGGAGACTGCTGCCAGGACCAGTAACACAGACACAGTGATGGTCATGGTCGTGGATAGACGCTAATACTAATTCCCTCCCACCTGTCTGCTGCCCCCAGCTAGACCCTTCCCCAGTTCCCCAGAGGTCAAGATGGTGCGTCTACCTGCAGAGACACTGCTGAAGCTGTCTCTCCCCCCTCCTGACTGATAAACCTCCTACTAGATGATTACAATGTCAGGACCACTGTGCATGAGTGAATGCAAGTCAGTCTTTAAGGCATGAAAGGGTTTATGGAGACAATGCAGGGAAGTGAGACAAAGCTTAGACTGGGGAAGAGGTGCCTGTGTTATTTGTTTCTTAGATTTTTCACTGCACTGTTGAGAGGTAGCTTGCAAGTAAGCATTTGATTGCACCATTTTGTATCCTGTGTACATGACGAATACACTTAGATTTTAGATGGCATTAGCTAAATATTTTGTTATTGTGGTTTAATACAATGCCTATGATGGTGTGTATGTTTGTTTACAGGCTAGGACTTTCTGGGTATTAGTTTTCATTGCCTGAATGTCCATGTGATACAGACATCACCAGCTATTGGTGCTTTCAAGACAATTGGGAACTTGGGGGGGAAACTAGGTCAAATCATAATGTCAGTGATTTACAGGTCGGAAAGTTGGAATTCTAGAAAGATGCCCGAGTTTCCGATTTGTATTCCGAGTTGGATGACCGTCCAAAACAATTTTCCAAGTCTGAGCTCCTTTTTTCCCCCGAAGTTTTTCGAGATTTCCGATTTGCGAGTTCACCGTTGTTATGAACGCGGCATAAGGCATAAACTCATTCCCCTCTGTATGACACGCAGCAGGACAAACACACTGACGTCAGTGAATTAAGCAGTGGCTATTCAGGCCGTTGATATTGATCAGTCGGCTCTTTACAAACTGTCGTCACTAGTTACCACAGTCACAAAGTCATAAACCCCGCCTATTTCTGCAATTTTTCAGCCATTATCCAGCTCGCCCCATGCAGACACGCACGAGTATCCAGCTCGCCCCATGCAGACACGCGCGATAGTTCATCCAATCGGAGCCCGATGCGTCTCTGCATGTGAAATCCCCCCGTCTCTCCCACCCACACAACGGTTCCTGGCTGTAACGAGCAGAGCGGGAAGCCCTCGGGACCACAGCAATGAAGTCATACAGGTCGCCTATTTCTACAATTTATCTTCCTAAAATGTGATTTTGAACATAACCCTTACGATAACCACACTGCTAACTGTATGCTTAGCATTAACCTTAAATTAAGACCAAAACGTATTCTTAAAAAAATATAAAAAACTTTGTGGCTGTGGTAACTAGTGGAAACTATGGACTGGATGGGGGCTATTGAGTGGTTGCTATGGTGAGCACTATCAACCATTACCCTCTATAGCTACTTGTGAATCCTGACCTGGCTGCGTGCCAATGGCCAGTTTGGATAGGCTAGGCTAATAGGGCATATGCTATCTAGGAACTTTTAGCATAATTATAGTAATTACAAACAAGTGTACTTTTTTTAGTCGGTTGGTTCATTTGAAAACTAAGCTGCTTTGAAATTATTCTGTTGAATGGTTTCAAAAAGTAGGCTACCTAGGCCCATAACAGCCCATTGAAAATAAAGCCATGCGAGTAATGCATCAAAACATGCAATCACATTTCCCCCCTATATTATTATAGGCTCAATGAGATTATCATTTGTCTGATTATTGTGAATAAATCAATAGCATAATTATCAAAGATAATGCCAAGTAATACCTTTATCCTATGGATTTTTTTTCTAAATGAAACCTGAATGAATCAGGTGGACGCTGATGCCAGCCGCGGGTTAGGCTACTACTTACATCGCCGGGGGACTGCCGGTTTGTCATCCTTTGAAGGAATCCAGATCTTTTGTATCCTGTTCTGAGTAAGCATTCCTTGAGGGCAGTGAAATAAAATAAGAAAGAAACCTAGGTTTCCCACTAATATCAGTCCCCCCAAAATACCACCGTTACGCGCTTTCAGCCCAGCACAGATCAAATAAAAACAGTAGCATACAATTCAAAATGATTTGGATCAGCTGTCGGTTTTCTCTACCAGACAAGTAGTCTGAAACAGAATATATTGGCGAGCTAAGCAGTCGTTAAGAGCTGCTGTGTTCTATTCTAATATCGTTCAGCCTGTGCGGGTGCATTAATCTACCCGGCTGTGTCCCAGTTATTTTATTTAAACTGTCCGAGCAGGAAACAACGTGACATTTGATGACTCAAACCGGGGCGCGCGCTCTCATGGAGAGTGACGCTGCGCTACCTTGAGGCTGATGACGATAAATCCATTATCATGGCAAATGGGAGTATCCCGGCGGTGCACGTGCAAAATTGCACCTCAGTAAACCTTCAGACAGAGAGGTACAAATATGACTCAAGGAGAGTTTATTTGTATTTTTATTGCATTTGCACTTTGTCTCCAAATATGATGTAGTGTCATGCCAATGTCCTATTCGGAGACTTTCTGGTGCAGATTAATATTTATTTTATGCAAATCATTAAAACAATTTGGCAACAACTATATCACCCTATATTTTCAAGTGAAATGTTTTTCATTCCAGCAAAACAGGATATGGTGCAGGAAAATACAAAGTAGAGAAGTGCTGGGTTTCAAAATAATGGGCTCCACACTCAATAGGCTCTTTAATCTCTCTTGGACAGAGTTTGCATAAAACGGGAAGTGACAAACTTTCGCAAACAATTTTAGTTTTGGGTAACAGAGATGATAGGCTACGTGACTGCCTTAGTGGCACGTAGACTTGCCTTGAGCATGGCTATAGCCTGCAGTCACATAGGACCATTTGAGTTTATATCATTAAGAAACTTAAGATACTAGTGAAAGGATTTGTTCAGTGAATAGAGAGAGAATAATGGTATTGAGCCATTTGGATCTAATTATTTCTAAATTCTTCTGGCTCCACGTGCAAGGTGTTTATTTCAGAGTGGGGAAGATACAAATAGATGCAGTCTTTTTGTATGTGGGCCCATCAACCTCTCCACACACACAACTCTTCATAGTCTAGCCTACTTCTTCACCCATCTGTTTCTCTCCTCGTCCAGGCCAGGTCAGAGCCTGACCCCAATCACCCACACTAGGGATTCTAGGGAATACCTACCCTTGACAAGACTGTGACCCAGTCTGGGTGCCAGGGGAGAGACCCCCCCCCCCCCCACACACACACACACACTGTGTCCCCCCTTTCCCTAATACACATACTCTCCGCTCTCTCAGACCACGTCCAACTCTACCAGTGGTATTTAGGTTAGGCAAAGAGCACTGTCACTCCTCCACCCAGACACTATCCCACTCCCCCTGCATGAGCCAAGCATGCTCTCCTTCTACCCTCTGCATGCCTGACCTGCAAACCTTCCCTCATAACCTACCCCCCCACACACACACTTAATCTCAATTTTGCTTTACCCAAACCTATTTGTATTTCTATCACAGGAGGTTGGTGGCACCTTAATTGGGGAGAACAGGTTCGTGGTAATGGCTGGAGCAGAATGATATTAAATACATGGTTTCCATGTGTTTGATGCTATTCCAGTCGTTTCCAGCCATTATCATGAGCCGTTCTCCCTCAGCATCCTCCACTAGTTTCTATGTATCTAACCTTAATTTGAGGTTAGTCATAAAATCTGAGTAGAGAGAGTCCATGTCAATTTAATTCCCTTTCTATGAATTAGCTCATTTCTGTGTACTACCCGATCAGAATAAATTTGTTCTGATTTAATCCTCCACAGACATCAGTCATTATGACAATCCTCTAACTCCCCTATGAACCCTGTCTGTTTTACATAAGATCCGAATGAGGCTGGAGGGGGAGGGCTGTGTTCCTTTCATAACTGCCCCAGTACCCCTCACCGTGCCGGGCTATGTAAAGTCTGGTCCTCTAGGAGCCTCTTATGTCAGACAGATTAGAAAGAAACTGGGCTTCCTAGACTACGCTCTGCCCTAGAAGAGTGAGAGATTAAAACCAAAGATTTTAAACAAAAGGAACATTTATTTTCAGGTTTCACTTGTACATGTTCATATCAGGACACAGAGACCAAGACAGTAGTTCATTACCTCACATACAGGATTTTTATGCTGGCAAAACAAACTACAGGTGAAACACTTCAGTAAATACAGACACATTGTGCTGCTGTTGAGAATATAATGGTTTAGCTACTTAGAGACAGAAGAGCTACTGGTAATTATCAATGTGTGTGTGTGTCAGAGCATTTCTTCTGTTCCTGTGGGTATGAATGAGGCGGGTCTTAACGATTCAGGTGGGATGGACTGCGCGTGTGTGTCTCACATCTGCTCTCCCAGGTCCAACACTCTGAACTTATCCTGGTTATAGAAACAGGCTTTTACCACCCGACCACCAAAGAACCTCCCGTTCAGATCCACCACAGCTAGAGGAGAGAAGACAGGAAACAAACATTATTACCGTGCAAACATTTATCAACATTACAGACTTGACTTTGTCAGCTTAGGCCAGACAGGTCTGCAATATCACTGCTGATGTATCATTGAGTGAAGACTAGTGAGGAATTGGGTCGTTTTGTTCGTTTGGACCGTGAACAAACACGGTCATCCTAACACGGTCTATGGGATGGTGCTCCTCTTTGATAGTCTACAGTGTTTTCATCATTAACCCGTAATTCATTCTTATCAAAGCTTGAAAAACCAAAACGTTGTGGCTATCAGAGGCTGGGAATGTTTGAAGACCAAGTATTTCTTGGTCTTCAAACACAGCCAGGACATCACCCAAGTTCCCTTCTCCTTCCCAAGAATGTCACAGATAAACAACAACAAACAGTCCTGGAGGCAGAGTTCAAACACACATCCAGTCTACAATAGTGAGATGGACACTGTGTGAGAGTTCCTTATCAACATTAGGCACATGACCTCATGGGGGCCGTGTGTGTTTGAGCAGTGATGACAAGTACCTACTCATCCTAACACCAATGCCGGGACATTCCCAGTAAAACTGGCACTTCTGTGGACAAAGATGGATACATGTGGAGAGCTGTGGTGTATTGGGAAGACTCCCTGGCATAAATCACACGCGTCTCCTCACCGGATGCCGGGGTTCAAGCCGAGGGCCCACCTTTCCCACGGTTTCTCTAAGACTTGCCTGTCTCCCCCTTTGAATTCCTTACTGTCTAAAGTCAAAACACCTGGAAAAATAGCAACAATGTGTGTGTCCAGTCTGGTATTAGTAGCACTCACTAGTCTCTATAGAGATTAACAGGGTGCGTGTGTCCAGCCCAGTCTAGTGTGTATATATTATGCAGGCAGTGTTTCTGTTCCCTTAGAGGATGGTGCGTGGAGGGACAGAGGGTTGCTGGGACAGCTGTGATGTAACACCTGGGGGGGACAGTCTCACCTGCTTTCTGATCTGGGACAACCCATTTAAAACTGGCCCCAGCATTAGCCTTATTACAGACATAACAGTTATACACTCACACGTAACAGTTAGAAACACATACACCCCTAACCGTTAGACACGCGCACACATAACAGTTAGACACACACACACGTAACAGTTAGACACACACATGTAACAGTTAGGCGCTCCCACGCAAACGTTAGACACTCGCACCTAACAGTTAGACACACACACACACACACACACACACACACACACACACACGTAACAGTTAGACACACACACACGTAACAGTTAGACACACACACACGTAACAGTTAGACACACACACACGTAACAGTTAGACACACACGTAACAGTTAGACACACACACATGTAACAGTTAGGCGCTCCCACGCAAACGTTAGACACTCGCACCTAACAGTTAGACACACACACACGTAACAGTTAGACACACACACACGTAACAGTTAGACACACACACACGTAACAGTTAGACACACACACACGTAACAGTTAGACACACACACACGTAACAGTTAGACACAAACACACATAACAGTTAGACACACTCAGACACACACACGTAACAGTTAGACGCACACACGTTAACAGTTAGACGCACACACGTTAACAGTTAGACGCACACACGTTAACAGTTAGACGCACACACGTTAACAGTTAGACGCACACACGTTAACAGTTAGACGCACACACGTTAACAGTTAGACGCACACACGTTAACAGTTAGACGCACACACGTTAACAGTTAGACGCACACACGTTAACAGTTAGACGCACACACGTTAACAGTTAGACGCACACACGTTAACAGTTAGACGCACACACGTTAACAGTTAGACGCACACACGTTAACAGTTAGACGCACACACGTAACAGTTAGACACACACACGTAACAGTTAGACACACACACGTAACAGTTAGACACACACACGTAACAGTTAGACACACACACGTAACAGTTAGACACACACACGTAACAGTTAGACACACACACGTAACAGTTAGACACACACACGTAACAGTTAGGCGCTCGCACACAAACGTTAGACGCTCGCACCTAACAGTTACACACACACGCGTAACAGACACACACACACACACACACACACACACGTAACAGTTAGACACACACACACACACACGTAACAGTTAGGCGCTCGCACGCAAACGTTAGACGCTCGCACCTAACAGTTACACACACACGCGTAACAGACACACACACACACACACACACGTAACAGTTAGACACACACACACACGTAACAGTTAGGCGCTCGCACGCAAACGTTACACACACGCGCGCGTAACAGTTAGACACACACACACAAACACACACAAACACACACACGTAACAGTTAGGCGCTCGCACGCAAACGTTAGACGCTCGCACCTAACAGTTACACACACACACGCGTAACAGACACACACACACGTAACAGTTAGACACACACACACGTAACAGTTAGACACACACACACGTAACAGTTAGACACACACACGTAACAGTTAGACACACACATGTAACAGTTAGGCGCTCCCACGCAAACGTTAGACACTCGCACCTAACAGTTAGACACACACACACACACACACACATAACAGTTAGACACACACACACGTAACAGTTAGACAAACACACGTAACAGTTAGACACAAACACACATAACAGTTAGACACAAACACACGTAACAGTTAGACACAAACACACGTAACAGTTAGACACTCAGACGCACACACGTTAACAGTTAGACACACACCCGTAACAGTTAGACACACACCCGTAACAGTTAGACACACACACGTAACAGTTAGACACACACACGTAACAGTTAGACACACACACGTAACAGTTAGACACACACACGTAACAGTTAGACACACACACGTAACAGTTAGACACACACACGTAACAGTTAGACACACACACGTAACAGTTAGGCGCTCGCACACAAACGTTAGACGCTCGCACCTAACAGTTACACACACACACACGTAACAGTTAGACACACACACACACACACACACGTAACAGTTAGGCGCTCGCACGCAAACGTTAGACGCTCGCACCTAACAGTTACACACACACGCGTAACAGACACACACACACGTAACAGTTAGGCGCTCGCACGCAAACGTTACACACACGCGTAACAGACACACACGCGTAACAGACACACACGCGCGCGCGTAACAGACACACACGCGCGCGCGTAACAGACACACACGCGCGCGTAACAGTTAGACACACACACACACACACACACACACACACACACACACACACACACACACACACACACACACACACACACACACGTAACAGCTAGGCGCTCGCACGCAAACGTTAGACGCTGGCACCTAACAGTTACACACACACACGCGTGACACACACACACACGCACGCGTAACAGCTAGGCGCTCGCACGCAAACGTTAGACGCTGGCACCTAACAGTTACACACACACACACGCGTGACACACACACACACACACACACACACACACACGCGCGCGCGTAACAGTTAGACGCACGCGCGCGCGTAACAGTTAGACGCACGCGCGCGCGTAACAGTTAGACGCACGCGCGCAACAGTTAGACGCGCGCGCGTAACAGTTAGACGCACGCGCGCGCGTAACAGTTAGACGCACGCGCGCGCGTAACAGTTAGACGCACGCGCGCGCGTAACAGTTAGACGCACGTGCGCGCGTAACAGTTAGACGCACGCGCGCGCGTAACAGTTAGACGCACGCGCGCGCGTAACAGTGAGACGCACGCGCGCGCGTAACAGTTAGACGCACGCGCGTGCGTCTAACTGTTACGCGCGCGCGTGCGTCTAACTGTTACGCGCGCGCGTGCGTTAGATACAGTTAGATACTAAAAATACTAATCACTTTGGAGTAAGTAAAACAAGTGAAATACAGGCTCGATTTGGTTTGTGGCTCATGTAGAGATGTCGGGCAGGAGTAGGATATTTGCTGAAGAAAAGCATGTCATTGAAACCATGAAGGGTTGAGTAGGCTAAACTAGATGATGGTTTCTGTAAGTTCACTTTCAATGAGAATAATATAATGTGATTTGTATAAATTATTAAAGCGCTGTGATCAATAACAGGTGACATGACATTAAAAATGCCATTCTGTCATTTTTTGTTTCTACATAAAAATTCCTGGTTTCTTGCTATAATACTAGCCAATATTTTACAGTGATTTTAAAGAACAAAAAAAAATTACATTTTGTAAGGTTATAACAGCTACACCCGCGCCTGCGTAACAGCTACACCCGCGCCTGCGTAACAGCTACACCCGCGCCTGCGTAACAGCTACACCCGCGCCTGCGTAACAGCTACACCCGCACCTGCGTAACAGCTACACCAGCGCTCGCGTAACAGCTACACCCGCGCCTGCGTAACAGCTACACCCGCGCGCGCGTAACAGTTATAGACAAACGAACACACATCTTACAGAAACCTCAAGGACACACACAAAGTAACCATACAAACACATTAGGTTGT
Organism: Oncorhynchus kisutch; assembly: GCF_002021735.2. Classification (NCBI taxonomy): domain Eukaryota; kingdom Metazoa; phylum Chordata; class Actinopteri; order Salmoniformes; family Salmonidae; genus Oncorhynchus; species Oncorhynchus kisutch. Next base: position 9,065,029 of record NC_034192.2, read on the forward strand.
ACTGACCTTTGATGGCTGACTCGACTCTCTCAAACTCCAGAAATATCCTCACTGCTTCATCGTCTGTCACCTGAGCAATCTGAGGAGAACATATAGTTTAATACACATTCTAAACAGAGTGGTTCGAGCCCTGAATGCTGATTGGCTGACAGTCGTGGTAAACCACGGGTATAACAAAGCAGATTTTTACTGCTCTAATTACGTTGGTAACCAGTTTATAACAGCAATAAGGCACCTCAGGGGTTTGTGATATATGGCCAATATACCACGGCTAAGGGCTGTGTCTAAGCTCTCTGCGATGCGCCGTGCATAAGAACAGCCCTTAGTCGTGGTATATTGGCCATATACCACACCTCTTCGGGCCTTACTGCTTAATTAGTCAACACAATATGACTCAGTACTTAACTATACACACACACAGACTTATTCCTCTCACCTCAAAGATGACACACTTGATGACCTTGCCGTATTTCTCACACTCTTCTTTGGTCTCCCCTTCCAAATCTTCATCCACCTCTCCTCTGCCCACCATGTTCTAAAACACACACACTTTATTGGACCTATGCACATAAACAAACAAGAATTGACAATAAATACTCAGGCACAGACAAAGACACACACATAGCACCCACCCGTAGCAGCACGACTTTGGTGGGGCATTTGAGGATCTCTGTGAGGGGGTTGGCCTCCGACTTCTTGGAGGGGTCCACTGATGGGAGAAAGAGAGCAGAATATTTCAACAATAAGTAAAACAACTGAATATATTGGTAAACAGGAAGAGACTCAGACTGTAGATTGGACCAGAATGTGGACCACAACTGATGTTTTAACAAAGCTAGTTAAATCAATCAGATGAGGGTTACAGGTACTAACCTAAAAACTCAATTAACACATCATATTTTCATAATTTTCTAGGTTATCAACCATCATAATGTAGGCCCAAAATAAATGTGGTTACTAGTTCCATAATGAAACTTGACCCACATTGAGATGAGCAAACTGTATAACAAAGAAATTGAGAATTTGCCTGTCAAAATGAGAAGGTTTGAGATGCGAATAGATGGAGACAGCAGAGACATGGGACAACAAGACACACGGGGTGAAACCGTCATGGTAGGGAGGAAGTGATGTGACAGTGCCAAACCTATTGAAGCCGAGCCCCAGCCTAAAGGCTCAGCTGCTGCCGTCTGGCTACTGGATCCTGGTGCTTTAGAGAGGGACACAAACACACAAAACGAAAAACAAAAGAACACCAATACACACAACTAAGATCACAAATGTTGAAGATTAAAATCATCAATGAATGAAAAATACCAATTAAAAACTGAATCTTGACTGAGGATGATCACACAGCTACAAATAATGTTACAATAGACAGTCTTGGAACTAGAAACCAAGACCATTAATTCTGGGCCTATGTAATACATGATAAAAAATTTAAAACATCTGGACAGGCTAATGTAACAAGAGGAGACAATGAAAACAAGCTTGTATCTATCTTATCTAGTAGAAAGAGATCATGAATATTGGTGTTAGAGAAAAGGGGGGGGGGTGTAAAAAGGAGAGAGGGAGAGAGTAGACTGTGTGCATATATAATAAGAAAGAGAAGTGAAATCTGAGAGAAAGACAGGAGAGCTGAGACAGGAATGAGTGAGAGCGAGCGAGACAGGGCAGTGAGACGGCAGAAAGTGAGATGTGAAGCATGGCGTTACTCTTCTCAGTGGCGTCTCCTATGATGATCTTGCCACCCCTCTTGCTGGTCTTCTCTACAGACAGGGCCGTGCTGAGACCCTGCTCGTGTTTGCCCAGCCCCTGGCCCTCCCGGAAGCCATACTTCTGCATGATCTTATGGGCCACGGTCCCTCTGGGGAGACAGGGACACAACATCAGACAACACCACTGGACAGAACATTGAGCTGCTGTACTATAGAGGTTGATGCCATTAGAGGGCCAGTGTTCAGGTGTGTTGTGTTTTGAGTAGGGCACGTGAAACTACATACAACTAACAGGACATTCTATCCCAGTAGGGGGTATCAGACTCACCCCATGTTGGCCAGGAATGAGTTGGTGGGACCGCCAGGTGGTGAGCGGGGGCGTTCGGAGTCCTCGTACATGGGGGGAGGGATGGCTGCTTTAGAACCACGGGAGGGTCGCATCTCATCCTCATAGGAGTATGATGAGCCTGGATGAGCCAGAGTCAGTTAGCACACTCACCACATCCTGATCAAGCATGTTGAATGTCATCCTAATGTTAAATAACACTGCTATCTACTGGACAAACTCCCCCACATCCCAAACAGGCAGACACAAATCCCTCTGTGAGCCATTACTCACTGTCTCTACTATCCACGAGTGAGGAGGGTGGGGCGATGGCTGCTCCACCCATACCTAAGAGAGACACATGGGTAAGAATCAAGCACCACATACAGTCAGACACATTATCCTGAAGTAATCACAACATTATCCTAACATTAAGAACAAGTCCATCTGCCTAAATGTCTCATCTGCTTTGAAGGCTCAGTGAAACCATAGGTAGTCTACTCACTCCTTTTCCTCTTCTCCTTCTCATAGTCCTCCTCCTCCTCATCAGACTCTCCCTCTGCCGTGGGGAAGCGGGAGAATCCACTCGGAGCGCTGCTGCCCTCGTGTCTGTCCTTCCTCTTCCTGGACAGGAAGCACACATGAGGTCAGAATGAAGGACAGAACATGGACTGAAATGATGTGGTCATAGTCAGGTCCATATTCCTACAGTGTGAAAACGTCTAAACAATACGTCATCCTTAGTTTCCTGAAGGATATAACATTGTAACTTATGTCAACAATAACAACAGAATCCTGTTGAATGTTCTAGAAGTCTAGCTTTGGTGCTGTTCGGTAAGAGGTCGTACTTCTCTCTGTCCTCTATCTCCTTCAGTCGTTCCTGCTCTCTCTGCCGCTGCCTCTCCTCACGGTGTCTCTTCACCACCTTCTCGTAGTCGTTGGGGAACATGGGGTCATACTCATCAGCCAGGGGGATTAGCGCGTCCCCAGAGGGGAACCCGCTGGGTGCTGTGTCCTGACACACACATCACATAAGTCACACATAATTAACACACATTTCACATAGGACACCCTGACAAATACTTGTGTCACAGAAACACACATAGCCCTCACCTTGAGTCCTGCTGCAATGTGTGGGGGTGTGTCTATTATCTGTCTGTCATCAGCGGAACCTCCTCTCTTTAAGTCAATAACTGGTGCCAGGACAGTACCCTGCTTCATCCGCTGACTCTGAGGGGAACACACACATCATCATCATCATCCATATCTCTGGATGAGGGGAAAAGGTTCATAGATATGGCTAGGGATGCTTTGGTAAACATAGCTTTGAGTCTTCCTGAATCCAGCTTTCATCAACCTGCAGTGCCATTGGAACCCACCTTAGCCTGAGTCAGAGCTGCCTTCTTTACTTTCAGCTGTGATTGCAGTAGCTTAAAATTCTTGGACCAGCCCTCGGTCTTGGTGTCACTGGTCGCACTCCCGACACCCATGTCGTCATAAAGCGACATCGTTCTCAGAGTTTAAGTAACTTTTTCGGAGCAGGTTAGGAGAACGTACGCAGTAAATTAGAATAATTTACTTAGTATGTTAGGAGAATTAACGTAGCAGGTTCGGACACTGTGCTTAAGGTTAGGAAAAGGGTTCGGGTTAGCGAAAAGGCTCTCCTAACCTGCTACGAAAATAACTTTGTATCGAAGTGGCGTGAAAAGTGTGTGTCCCCTAAAGATACTCCTGGCAGTGGCAGGGTAAATAGACCTGTAAATAAAAGCAGCGTCAAGACAAAATATATAAAACTGACAGTGGTGGGTATAATTTGTGGAACGTTCCAACAGGAATCTGTTCCAAAAACTTCGTAAATAACAACATTGCCAACAAACAACGCATACAAAGTTGTATAGCGGCCGAATAAAATACCGGATAGAGAGAGGGTTATTTCATTACGTTTTCGCTCACCACGTTGATTCCGAAAAATGTATCTGGTAGCCTATGGACAAACATTAAGAATAAGCTACGTGGTGAGTTTATGACTATTCGGCAGCTAGTTAGCTAGGTGAATTGACCATGCTACTTTGTATGCGTTGTTTGTTGGCAATCTTGTACTTTACGAAATTTTTGGGACAGACTCCTGTTGGAACGTTCCACAAATTATACCCACCCCCCAAAGACAGTCCAGTAGATTTATATAAAAAATAAACTAATTGCATTGCATTTGTGAGGACGTAGCCAGTTAGCTAACGCGTTACTTTTAGCCAACTAACGTTAAAAAACAATTGAATCGGTCTTTTGTCGCGGAGGCACACTAACAATACTTCCCACAGATATAACCCCTTTCCAACTAAGAATCAAATACACTAACCTTATAAAATATAACTAGTAGACAAATAAATCGTTGTAATGCGCGAATACGTGCCTTTTTATTAGCACATATCGCTACACAGCTTGCTACACGGACTTTCAAATCGATACAATAAACGTCATCAAAAATGGTCAACTTCTTCTTTAAAATTATATTGGCGGATCGCAACCAACTGCAAGATGCATACACTGCCACCTACTATACTGGAGTGTAGGAGTACTATACTACTTTTAATCTATTTCTCTTTTCTAGTCCTTTGTTTCTGCCTACTGTTCTGGAGTGTGAATTACTTACACGTTGTGACACAAAATGGGAAAGGATAGGATAAAGGCAAGAAAATTGCCCTACTGACTATCCCTACAGCCATTAAAACCCCACCACTATTCGGCCCTATCTGATCCAACATCATGCAGGCCCGGAAGCCTGGAAGGACGGGACACTATTGTTCAACACACCTTGCACATTAATGAGCACAGGATTTCTGAACAGGCCTTGAAACCATGCCAGGACCATCAGAAGCACCAGTCCTGACAGTAGGTCCACTTACTACGGGTATATCCATGTAAGCTCCATCAGTCCGCACTGTAGTTCTACCAATCTGTTTTAAGGCCTCTACATATCATAACTGATCCTATATCTCTGAGACTCTCTCTGAACCTGGCATCCACCAAAAGCTGCACTGTGTTCGCCCCCACAATTACAGCACTTAACCTTTCACATTCACCGAGGGTGGCAGGTAGTCTAGTGGTTAGTGTTGGGCCAGTAACCGAAAGTTTGCTAGATCGAATCCCTGAGCTGACAAGGTAAACATCTGTCATTCTGCCCCTGAACAAGGCAGTTAACCCACTGTTCCTAGGCTGTCATTGAAAATAAGAATTTGTTCTTAACTGACTTGCCTAGTTAAATAAAAGTTAAATATTTAAATACATTTAAAAAAACACGTTCCCTTCCACACGTGGCTAATTTTTCTTTCCTTCACACTAAGCAGCTACATGTCCCATGGGACAGATCCTCTTACATTGAATCTGTACTTTTCCTGGCAAGACTTTCTCAAACCTCCGCATCACTGATAAGCATTCACTCTTTCCTGCTGATCAACCTTTTGGCCTCAATCACTCTGCCTCCCTTCACATTTTCTTTAGTATCATCTGTGGACATAGATATTGGGACCCCAGTGATGACTCGCCTCAATCTAAGCACCAGGGACATGGCTTTTAATCTTCTTCCCATTAAACGTTTCCATTTTGAGAATCTTCTCTTGATGAGCCTGGCTACCACACAATATTAATAACCTACCATTTCCAATTAACCAAACTAATTTCACCTACCTCTTTCTCCCCACCATTATTTGTATTTATTTTACCAGGTAAGTTGACTGAGAACACATTCTCATTTACAGCAATGACCTGGGGTATAGTTACAGGGGAGAGGAGGGGGATGAATGAGACAATTGTGAACTGGGGATTATTAGGTGACCGTGATGGTTTGAGGGCCAGAATGGGAATTTTGCCAGGACACCGGGGTTAACACCCCTACTCTTACAATAAGTGCCATGGGATCTTGACTGACCTCAGAGAGTCAGGACACCTGTTTTAACATCCCATCCAGAAGACAGCACCCTACACAGGGGCAGTGTCTCCAATCACATCCCTGGGGCATTGGTATATTTTTTAGACCAGAGGAAAGAGTGCCTCCTACTGGCTCTCCAACACCACTTCCAGCAGCATCTGGTCTCCCATCCAGGGACTGACCAGGACCAAGCCTGCTTAGCTTCAGAAGCAAGCCAGCAGTGGTATGCTGCTGGCATACATAGTTAGTCAGATACCTAGGGTGTAAGTGAGGCCCTGTGGTCTCATCAAAGACTATCTTTTTTCCACCTAGCGTTCGAATGACCACAACTGGAAAACAAAAATAAAAAACAAACAAAAATCAAACAACCACTAGATGGAGCTAGATGACAACTTTTATACAAGCGTTGACCGTGTGCGGACCTCAAAGGATATGAAATAGTCACATAGAACAATGAGCCAGATATTTTTCCGGATGTATAATTGTGAAGCATCCGGTTAGCGTTTCCGCTCACTACCAAATATGGTGATGGCAAGAAGGCCGACAGTAGGAGAAGATGGAGCGAGATGGATTTTTGCTGACATTCTGCACATTTTCTCACCGATTAAATATTTGATTTCAATATAGTTTTCTGTTCCCAAAACTATAATCTGTTACTAACAGAGTAGATCAAGTTTAGTAGATTTTACCCTTTGCCAAAGTCTAAGAAATGCCGTTGTTTAGAAGGAGTGCAAGGGCGAATTGAGTTATTGCTCAGGCACACTTCACAGAGTAGGCGTTCCCTAACGGATATACGCTAATATATGCTAGAACGCCCAAATAGGATCTCGCTAGCTCGTGCTTGGCTCTGCCCTCCTCCTTGCTTGTTCTGCCCACTATGACTAATTTGTTCACATCAGAAACGGCAGGCTGTGGTCTATCGTTGGTTAGTTATAAAAATCTATGACATAGTCTTACAATTGGAATCAATGATTGTATATTGGAATCCAACCAACACGTCTAGCAATCCAAAGGTTGTGTGTTCAAATCCCATCATGCAGAACTATCATACAAATTTTAATAAAGAGGATTTACATTTACGATGTTACTTCTACCCCTGAGTCCAGGTTACAGCAGTAGACCTGAATGATTGAGAATGAAAGTGAAAGTGCCAGTGTGCCAGCAACACATTTGGATGAAAGGTTTGCGGCGTTATCCACATACCACTTCAAAAGTTCGGAGATGCATATTATTTTCCTGTGGCTCAGTTCATCATCAAAGACACTTTATAGACACTCATTTATTTAAACATTGGAATAGCAGGCTCCAGTGTCATGCGGCTGTGTCTCCTTTCCCTCCTTTTTATCATCAAAGTGTGTCGACTCAATATTGTAAGGCGAGGTCAGTACATTTTGTCTGTTACAATTATGTATAGTAAGGGATAAACTTCGTGTGCAGAGTTCATTTTTCCAATGTATTTTACAGAACGGCTTTGTTATTTATCCTCCCATCTTTCTAGTTTGACCAGCTGTTTTCAGAAACGGTTATTTTTTAATTCATTTGTCATATAAGCAGGTTTGCTGGCAGCAAACCATTTATCTAGCTAAATAAGCGACCCAGTCGTTCGTTCTTTATGTTCGGTTGCCATGCTCAGTGGCAACGTTCGAATCCCTTGCTTACTGCTAGCTAGCCAACTAGCTACGGCTACAAAGTCACGCCCCGGCTCTGCTGTCAGAATAACAGCCACTTGTAGTATTTTGCGTTTGTTTACGCTGTTTATCCCACTTATACCACAGCTACCAAATAAAACAATACTATAAGCACACATTTACCGTTAGAAATAATATTTAACCAAATGCTAGTCTAAAAGAAATGGGAGATAATATCTAGATGCTTTTTACAGTGTAGATCTAGTGTAAATACTGAACAAAAATAGCGGCCTCAGATCATCCCACAGGTTCAAGAAGCTGGATGTGAGGGGCTAGCATGATTACACGTGTCTTGCACTTGTGAGGCTGTTTGGATTTACTGACAAATTCTCTAAAATGAGATTGGAGGAGGCTAATGGTAGAGAAACTAATATTCAATTATCTGGCAACAGCTCTGGTGGACATTCCAACAGTCAAAATACCAATTGCACGCTCCCTCAAAAAATTGACGGCATTCTGTTGTATGACAAAACTGCACATTTTAGAGTGGCCTTTTATTGTCCCAAGCACAAGGTGCACCTGTGAAATGATCATGCTGTTTAATCAGCTTCTTGATATGCCACACCAGTCAGGTGGATGGATTATCTTGGCAAAGGAGAAATGATCACCAACAGGGATGTAAACAAATTTGTGCACAACATTTGAGAGAAATAAGCTTTTTGTGAGTATGAAATATTTCTTGGATCTTTTATTTCAGCTCATGAAACATGGGACACTTTACATGTTGCGTTTATATTTTTGTTCAGTATACATTGCCTGGCTGAGCTGATGAGACAGTGGATTGCGCAGTCAGATGGAACAGAGTAAATTCAATGTCATAGATTTAGTAGGTGGAATAGACACCGGCTAGAATGTGGTTTTAACCAATTGGCATACAGGATTAGACCCACTCGTTGTATAATTCCAAGGTAATGTACAGAACGTCGGTGTTTTATCCCTTACTTACTATATATTCATTTATTTCACACTGAATAATAAGCATATGTTTTTTTCTTTCTGTTATTTATTCATTAATGGTTATTTGGTGTGTCTGTGTGTGTTGTTGAGGATGCTACTCACCTGTTGAGGGCTGCCATCTGCATAGATTGAACGGTGTTATCTAGAACCTAAAATAAACATTTTTGGTTCCAGGTAGAACTATCATTCTCTCATACACTCTTTGAAAAAAGGGTTATTCGACTGTCCCCATAGGAGAACTGTTTTTGGTTCCAGGTAGAACACCTTTTGGTTCCATGTAGTACCCTCTGGTGAAAGGGTTCTACATGGAACCATGTTATAGACTGACCAGGTGAATCCATGTGATAGCTATGATCCTTTATTGATGACACTTGTTAAATCCACTTCCATCAGTGTAGATGAAGGGGAGGAGATGGGTTAAATAAGGATTTTAAAATCTGGAGTCAATTGAGACATGGATTGTGTATGTGTCCCATTCAGTGGGTGAATGGGCAAGACAAAATATTTAAGTGCCTTTGAACAGGGTATCGTAGTAGGTGCACCGGTTTTAGTATGTCAATAACTACAACGCTGCTGGGTTTTTCACACTCAACAGTTTCCCGTGTGTATCAAAAATGGTCCTCCACCCAAAGGGCATCCAGCCATCTTGACTCAACTGTGGAAAGCAATCAACATGGGCCAGCTTCCCTGTGGAACATTTTTGACACCTTGTTGATTTCATGCCCTACGAATTCAGGCTGTTCTGAGGGCAAAAGGGGGTGCAACTCAATAATGTTTTGTACACTCAGTGTGTATGTGTGTTATTTAGTGCAGTTTCATCAAATTATTTTTACACATTTGTTTCAGATACTACCAGGTGTCCTAAAATAGAGAATGAAATAGCTTGATTTGTCACACCCTGCTGTAGATTGCTTTGTAGGTTTCTATTTTTTGTTTGGTCAGGGTGTGGCGTGGGTGGGTATTCTATGTTGTAGGTCTAGGTTTTCTTTTTCTATGTGTTTGGCCTGGTATGGTTCTCAATCAGAGGCAGCTGTCTATCGTTGTCTCTGATTGAGAGCCATACTTAGGTAGCCTGTTTTCCCGTTTTGAGTTGTGGGTGATTATTTTCTGGTTAGTTTTTGTTGCACCTGTCAGAACTGTTCGTTTATCGGTTTGTTGGTGTATTCATCCTGGATTAAAAGTATTATGGACACGTACCACGCTGCACTTTGGTCCTCTTCACCTTCTTCCACCAATGAAAATCGTTACATGATTGTCCATGTTATTACTATCTTAAATCAATCATAGCCTATGTGTTAGTAAAGAAAAATGTGTTTTTAATTTTAAAAAGCAATGGGCAATTATTCTTTACCCAAATGGTCCCCAGAGGAAGAGGGCCTAATCACCAGTCCCTGTTTGAGAAATGCTGAAAGAAACCATGTTACCTTACCCTGAAAGCAGTCTAAGCCGAAAGAGGCCAGTTATGGACCTAAACTCAAACACTCATAAAAACATGAAATTGTCTATAATCAAAGAATGTAATTTTGGCCATAAGAAATCATTTTATATAAGTTATAGAAATTGATAGAAATATATGTATTTTTAAAATACATGTTGGAGAGATTTTTGAAATGTAAAACCACCTCAGCAGCCTCCCAACCTGAGTTTGGAAGGTTGGGAGTTCAATCCCCGGGTGAGTCCTACCAAAGACTGTAAATGGGACCTGATTCCTCTCTGCTTGGCACACAGCATTAAGAAGTGGATTCGGGGTAAGGCCCTGTGACAGATTAGGGGGTATACTTGCACATTAAGGGGCTTCATACTACAGAAACAGAAGATTTGATGCCTGGGACCTGTTATGGATAAAAGCCTATACAGACAGATTGGTATAATATATTTGCTTGTTGACAAGATGATAGGGATTCACAGAAGGGAACTATTGACCAACAGAGCATCGTTGAATAGTACTCTTCATGTACACCTCAAAAACAAACTAGGTTTTTTTTATGTTTTGAGCTTCTGTGTTGTATGTTAGTGTAATATTGGGATGTAAACTCAGACTGCATTTCAACTCAATATCTGACATGGTACACGTGTCTTCTTCAATTTGCGCCAATACCCATGTGTGTGTGAGGTGTATACTTTTGATGCCAGGAAGATTTTTAAGATGACCAAAAAACACCATGTGTGACCCTGTTTTAGCCCATTGTGAAACAGGGGTTGAACACAATTTGGCAGTGGACACTATTTAACATGACAGGGACCTGCCACATCTGTGGGCCAACCCAATGAAGGCTCTTTTAAAGGCTCTCTGAAATGTAATAGTTAAACATTTTCACACCTAGGGTTGCACATTTTGGGGAATATTCAGAGTAGGCCAGGGTGGTATACCGTTTTTTGCGATATTGATGCACGGACCGGTTTGGGTTTTTACTTTACCTTCTATAACGGTATTTGAATGTTTGGTTTGTTAAATGTAATACGCAGTGTGTAACACCCATTTCCTCTCTCTCCATGCCGCTTCCCACACAGACCTAGCCCCAGCTCGTGTCACTCAAGGAGCGCATTTGTTGTTCCTCGACCACGAGACACTTGCGTTCAGTCTGCATGGTCAATACAGCACATGCACGTTGATGACAACGATGCAGTTGTCCCTTTGTTTCTTAATATAAATCTACTAGCATTCTATAATTACACTATTAGCTTGTGTTTCTTAATCTGCAAACAGCTAGTTGTTCCTAAATCTTGTTAGCTGCTAATGCTAATAAATGCACTGAGTAAGAGTAAGCGTAATTAGACATACAGCCTGAGAATACCAGTGATGGTGTAGACCTAAATCAGCGTGTTGTTTGTGCAACAGTGTCTTCTAAATTAAATAGGTAATCACAAAGCACGAATGTCTTGGCTACATGAAGTAAGTATCTAAGAGAAAACATTCAATGTAGCCAAAGATTATATGGTCCCGTAGAAAAGGCATATAAACACTTTAGAGCCTACCCTGTCGCAATAACTCCTTGCCATTTTCATTAGTTGTCATGTCAAACAACACAGTATTAAAAGTGCCCAATATTATATTCTAACTAAATAATTAGAATAGACATTCTATTTCCATGATTCCAACAGTTGACATAAGTGTTTTGCTCTAAATTGCAACATTTGGTTAAAAACAAGGCCCAGATTGCTTGCCCATATTGTGTAGCCCTACGTGGCAGAGTAGAAATGATCTCAAATGCAGATTTTGTGGGGGGTTGAATTGTACAGTATATAACAATCAGAATGGAGAAAGACCCATTGAAATCACTTAGAATGTATGTGTCGTCACCCTAGGGTCACACACTACTCAAAGCAAATATTGAACTTTTATTATTAAAAAACATAAAATACCGTCATACCGTAAAAAATTCAAATACCGTGATATACAATTTTTGCCATATTGCCCGACCTTAATTCAGAGGTGGAAACTTTCCGTGGGAATATATGGGAATTAACAGGAATATATGGGAATTAATGGAAATATATGCAAATTAATATCATTAAAATGTAGATGTTTTTTGCTTTGGATATATTTACCATATCATATGGACATAAACTTTTTACCTTATCATAAGTAGACTTAAGTTACTTAAGTTACGAATTAAACTTTAATTAAATAAGTTGACTCTTCACATGGGATGATTTCACTGAACAACAAAAGAAAGGGAATATTGAATGATCCCCAATGATCCATCGCATCTCCCAAAAACGTTTTCAACATACATCTGTAAAATGATAGTCTAGAAACTAAAGCTTTAGTTGTCTTCCCCTCAGGCTTCCATGTCTTCTCCCCGGACCTCCTCAATGACCTCCTCAATGTCCACCTCCTGAACATCAGACTCTGAGGCCTCATCTTCACTGTCACTTTCCAACCTTGTTGAGGATGGCTCATTGTCAGGCTCAAAAAGCCTCAGATTTGCCCGGAAGGCCACCAATTTTTCAACCCTTGTATTGGTCAACCTTTTGCATGCTTTGGTGTGTGTGCTCCTAAACCAGGACCAGTTGCGCTCTGAGGCGGCTGATGTCGGTGAGATTTGGAGGATGGAGGCAACAAGGGAAAGAGCCTCAAATCCACAAAGTCCCTTCCACCAGGTAGCTGATGAGATATGTTGGCACGACTGTCATATTGCATCTCCATCCCAAAGACCTTGCTTGGAAGTGTACTTCCCCAGACTGCCAAGAACCTTCCCCTCATCCAAGCCAAGGGGGCGAGACACGATAGTGATGACACCAGAGTCCTTGTTGATCTCTGCACCAGACAGGATGCTCTTGCCAGCATACTTGGGGTCCAACGTATTTGCTGAGGCATGTATGGGTTTCAGGCAGAAGTCTTCACGCTTTTGATGTATTTCAGAACTGCAGTTTCCTCTGCTTAGAGCAACAATGAAGTGGGCAGGGCAGTACAGATTTCTTCTTTACATCTGCAGCAGAGTCTGAATATCAGACAGGAAGGCATTGTCTCCCTCAATCCGTGCAATGGCTACTGCTATAGGTTTCAAGAGTTTCAGGCTGCTTACCACTCTCGCCCAAAATACATCATCCAGAAGGATCCTCTTGATGGGGCTGTCCATATCGGCAGACTGTGATATGGCCATTTCTTGGAGAGACTCCTTCCCCTCCAGGAGACTGTCAAACATGATGACAACACCACCCCAACGGGTGTTGCTGGGCAGGTTCAATGTGGTGCTCTTATTCTTCTCACTTTGCTTGGTGAGGTAGATTGCTGCTATAACTTGATGACCCGTCACATACCTAACCATTTCCTTGGCTCTCTTGTAGAGTGTATATATTGTTTTCAGTGCCATGATGTCCTTGAGGAGCAGATTCAATGCATGAGCAGCACAGCCAATGGGTGTGATGTGAGGGTGGGACTCCTCCACTTTAGACCATGCAGCCTTCATGTTCACAGAATTGTCTGTCACCAGTGCAAATACCTTCTGTGTTCCAAGGTCATTGATGACTGCCTTCAGCTCATCTGCAATGAAGAGACCGGTGTGTCTGTTGTCCCTTGTCTGTGCTCTTGTAGAATACTGGTTGAGGGGTGGAGATGATGTAGTTAATTATTCCTTGCCCACAAACATTTGGCCACCCATCAGAGATGATTGCAAAACAGTCTGCTTTCTCCATGATTTGCTTGACCTTCACATGAACTCTGTTGAACTCTGTATCCAGCAAATGACTAGATAAAGCATGTCTGGTTAGAGGGGTGTATGCTGGGTGAAGAACATTCAGAAATCTCTTCCAATACACATTGCCTGTGAGCATCAGAGGTGAACCAGTTGAATACAAAGCTCGAGCAAGAAATCCATCAGCATTTCTCTGACTATGTTCCTCCATTGAGTCAAAAAACTTCTGATTCCAGGAGGACAATGAGCTGTTGCTATCGAATAAGGTGTCTGATTCATCATTTTCACCTCGAATAGAAGTAGAGGGACTTTTGTCAGAGGTTGCTTGTTGTGAGCGCTGAGGGAACTTTATGCACTTGGCCAGATGATTTTGCATCTTTGTTGCATTCTTCACATATGATTTGGCACAGTATTTGCAAATGTACACAGCTTGTCCTTCTACACTATCAGCAGTGAAATGTCTCCACATATCAGATAGTGCCGGTGGCATTTTCCTGTAAAGATTAGAAAAAAATGAGTAAAGAAAACCCAAACCAATACAATTCAATGTACAGATAAATAGTTAAGCAGATTAAACAACTCCTTTGTAAGATACATGTTTTAAAATGAAACATGTATAGAAACACGTGAATTAACACTCCAGATAGCAGGCTGAAGCAAGCTAAAACCCACATGGTAGCAAAGACTAACTAGAGGAAATAGTTAGAAATTATTTAAACAAACTTTGCTGTAGGCTACTATTTACTAGTTAACAAAAAAACATGTATGTCGTATAAAATATATTCACCCCACCCATTATTGTAATCAAAACTTACCAGAAAGCATGTAGTCCTTGGTTCAGACAGTGTAGTAGTGTGGGCTCAATAGCATCTCATTAGTGTGCAAGATCTTGTACATGTGATGGAAGGTTCTGTGCAATTCCATTGAATAGGGGATAGTTTAACCATAATATACCACAAGACTTAGAATTGCCTTATGTGTATCCCACAAAAAAAGGTTCACTGTTATAAGCTAACTTTTTTTTATGAATTTAAGCAAAATTCCCGGGCTTAACTTCCCATGGAAAATTTGCGGAAGATTTCCGGAAATTTACCGGAAAGTTTCCGACCCTTTGCAACCCTATTCACACCCATTGTCTTGCTTATATTGTCCTTAAAACACTACTCAAACATATCTTTCCTCTCTTGCTATGTTTTCTACTAACCTTCCAGAGAGACCATGAGTAATGGCGAACATTGTTAAAGGCCCGGTGCAGTCAAAATGCATTTTCTTTCTCTATTATATATTATATTATGCAACAACTGAAGAAACTAACACTGTAAAAGTGTGATTTTTTTTGTGATAATGTGTGATGTAATAGTTGTTGGTTGAAAATACAATCTACACAGGACCTTCATCCATGTAAAATGTGCTGATTAGGAGTTTTGGCTTGCCTGGTGACATCACCAGATGGTATAAATTAGTTGACCAAAAACAAAGAGAGTTTGAAACCTCTCTGCCAATAAAAGCTCATTTTCAGATTACATATCCCTCCCAATAGGTCCCTCCGCTCTGGTGGATTGAGCCACATTGTGGTTCGTGCACTGCTTAGATGCCCTTTCCTCCCCACTCAGACAACTCCCAGACAGTTTTTTAAAACTTTGGATCCATCCCAGTATTATGGGAGCACACCTTATTTACTTAGTCACCTTCTCATCACCCCTCAGACGTGTGCCCACCCCTGCCTCAGTTGGAGCTCACCAAGCCCTTGAAAAAGTTGGATAGTTATCAAGAAAACTACTCTGTACACTACCAGTGTGTGGATGGCTATGTGAGGATGGCGGGGACATCCAGTCGCATCAAGTGCAAACGAATTAATCAGCTTCTTCAGTGGGAAGGCCCAACACTGATATGCATTCGTAAGTAGATGCGCTACCCACCTATGACACATTAAGACAGACAAGCCACACCTATAAGATCAGGTATTCCAATTATGCAATAACTATAGACTACATCTGTAATGCATATAAAGAGCAGGTATGAGACTAGATATTTGGTACAAATGTGTGCATTTTCTGGCTGATTCTTTCATGCTTATTCCAGCCAACCCATCTATTCCAACTACGATAGTACGTGAGTATTGCCTGTCTGCATGCCTGCCTGCCTGTCTGTCTGTCTGTCTGCCAGAGAGAGAAGAGACATTCCTGAATGTTGTTAATAATTGCCAAAGCGGGATGGCAGGAAATGGTTGTAGTGAGTTTCATGTCAGGGGAGATCAGTGAGATTAAAGCCAGCATCTCTCTAGTTTTAGTTTAGTTTTCAGGCTGTGAAAGAGAAACAGTGCAGATAAAAACTCTATAGAGTTGTTCTCAGTTCCTTATTGGTACTTTTACTTCTAGACTTAATTCACACCAGGGTGTCACCAGTGTTAATGTCACGGTTAGCCATTGTTATGTAAATGCTCCCGAGTGGCGCAGCAGTCTAAGGCACTGCGTCTCAGTGCAAGAGGCGTCACTACAGTCCCTGGTTTGAATCCAGGCTGTATCACATCCGGGCCGGGATTGGGAGTCCCATAGCGCGGCGCACAATTGGTACAGCATTGGCCGGGGTAGGCCGTCATTGTAAATAAGAATTTGTTCTTAACTGACTTGCATAGTTAAATAAAGGTTAAATGTAAAAATAAAATGACAGCTGAAAAGTACCCAGGCCCTTGCCTTGGCTCTAAGTCAGAGCAGGTCCACCGGAGACACGGATGCCAGCCCGCATAGAGGGAAACAGAAAAGTCTGAGCCTTTTGGGTTAAACACTGGGTTAAATTGTCAGTAGAGAGCCTCCAGAGTTGCGAAGTTGTCTAAGGCAGTGCTAGCTGTGCCACTAGAGATCCTGGCTCTGTCGCAGCCAACCGGGAGACCCATGGGGCGGCACACAATTGGCCCAACGTCGATCGGGTTAGGGGAGGGTTTGGCCGGCAGGGATGTTCCTGTCCCTTCGCGCACTAGCGACTCCTGTTGCGCAGTGCACCCTGGCACGGTCGCCAGGTGTATGGTGTTTCCTTCGACACATTGGTGCGGCTGGCTTCCGGGTTAAGCGGGCACTGTGTCAAGAAGCAGTGCGGCTTGGCTGGGTTGTCTTTTTTAGAGGACGCATGGCTCTCGACCTTCGCCTCTCCCGAGTCCGCACGGAGTTTCAGCGATGGGACAGGACTGTAATTACCAATTGGGGAGGGACAGAGAGAGAATCATCTCTGATATCTGGGAAATTAGCCAATTGATTAGCATGGGAACTTGTGTTCTGTTAACCTCATAGACGTAGGGTGAAACCGTCTAAATACACTTTAGTAGCTGTACAACGTTTCCATAATGTCCCTGTATGGTTTGAACATAAGGCAGTTAAAAAAATAAGTACAAGTTTGAAAGTAAAATGGAAAGTACCATAGGGGAAAGGGTGCAGATTTATTTTAATACCATAGACTAAAAATAACTGACCACCGTGACGAACGCGCTTGAGTCTACATTAGTAATATCCTGTAACGGTTCTCTTGATGTGAAGGAGAGTCGGACCAAAATGCAGCGTTGTGATGATTCATGTTATTTTAATAAAGGAAAACTATACATGAATAAACTACCAAAATAATGAAAATGTGAAAACCGAACCAGTCCTATTTTTTTTATATTTTTTATAAAAAATAATTTATTACCTTCAATACCATTCATTCTTTACAACTCATAATTTTCATACATACTCCAACAATGGTATTTTAATTTAACTAAACAAAACAAAAACCCCAAACAAAACCTCAGGGGAGCATCTTCCCTCCCCGTCACCCTACAAACTACCTTTCCCTATCTCCCTGTCCCTAATCTATCCCCTTACAAATCTAAATGACACCCAGCCCTAAACCCCCCTTCCACCTCTCCCGAGCAGCATGCTGCCCCCACTTCCTCTCCTCCCTCTTCATCCTCCCCCTCAAATCTCCTTCCACCCTCCTCACTATCCCTTCCACCCCCCAATCTCTCCCTGTCTTCACCATGTTCTGCCTGGCTTCCCACAGCCCCCGTTTAAAGAGACTCATGAGAAGCCAGAGCAGAAACCTGTCCCTATCCGTCCCTCTCTCTCTCTCTACACCTCTCTCTAACCTGGCCCACGTCAATACAAAATCCCCCCTTACCAAACCTAACAACACCCGTGCCCTAGCCCATACTACTCCGGCAAAGGCACAGTCCCAAACTGTCCCTGGCGCACAGTCTCCTCCCTGCCACAAGAGGATCTTGGACAGGTGGGGGATTGCACCAAACTATACCGGTACATGATGGAACGTACCGGCAAGCACTTATGGGGGCTCAACCAATTCAGGTCCTTGAGCCTGTTGTCCAGACCCCGCGCCTGCACTCCCTCCCAGACCACTTCCGAGATTCCCACTACAGGCGCCGGACTCCCTGCCTTTAAGACCTCCTCGTACAGGTGCCTGTGATCTAAACCTACTCGGGCAACTTCAACCTCAGGGTGTGCACGCAGCCACTTGGCCGCATGACCAAAGTGCCACGGCAGCTGTTCCGCCCGAGGACCCGTGTTAGACCACACCATTACGCTTCTCGCCTGATACGAGAAGAACACCCGCAGGAGGTAACCGGACGGGTGTATCACTGGATGAGCAAGCTCCGTTAACAAGAAAGAAACAAAAATTGCGTCCAGCTTGAGGGGGAAATGTGGTACCCCCCTACCTCCCTCCCTGATGGGACAGAGCATGCGTGCCCTGGCGACCCACTCGCACCTGCCACTCCACATGAACTGAAACACAAGCCTCACTAGAGGCCTACTCAGACAAGCCGGCAATGGGTAGATGTACGCCAAATACAAAAGAGACGGCAACACATCCACCTTTAGGACCAGGACTTTGCCCATAAAAGACAAATACCTAGCCTTCCACATTGCTAGCTTCCTCTGTACCACTGCGATACGCATGTTCCAGTTTAGCGTCGCTGAGCCGGAGGTCTCAAAATGGACCCCGAGAATCCTCAGGGCCCCCTCACAGAGAGATAACCCCCCGGGCACATCCGTTCTACCGCGCCATCTACCGAAAAACTTGACGGAAGACTTTGCATGGTTCAGAACCACTCCCGACGCTCAGGTGAAATCCCCAAAGATGGCAAGGGACCTTGTCAGGCACGAGTCCTTGCACAGCAGCAAGGAAGTGTCGTCGGCGTACTGCGTCATCTTAACACGCAGCCCACCACTTCCAGGGATCAACAAGCCTTCCACCCCTGTGTCTGCCCCCAGAGGCTCCATGTACAGAACGAAGAGGAGAGCAGAGAGTGGGCACCCCTGCCTGACCCCAGACGAGAGGTCAAAAACGTCACCCAAGTGACTATTTACACTAACTCGGCACCCCGCTCCGACATATAATGTACGAATCCATCCTATGAACTTCTCCCCAAATCCTAATCGACCTAACACTCTGAATAAAAAGGATCTATTCACGCGATCAAAGGCTTTCGCCTGATCTAGCGCTGCTACCATTAAAGGCAGTCCTCTATCTTCAACCCAAGCGATGGAGTCCCTGATTAACTGTAGGTTCCATCTAATAGAGCGGCCCTCTACCCCGCACGTCTGATCCTCATGAACGACGTAGGGAAGGGCTGTGCGCAACCGGTCTGCTAAAACCTTTGCAAGTAGCTTGTAATCTACGCACAGCATGGTCAATGGCCGCCAGTTGCCAAGGTCTGTTACTTCCCCCTTCTTATATAAAAGTGACAGCACACCAACAGCCATTGATCCCCCCGGGACCCCCGTCTCAAGGATGGCCTTCAAGACTTCGAGGACCACTGGTCCAAGTATACCCCAAAACTTGAGATAAAACTCAGCCGGCAGCCCATCCATCCCAGGCACCTTCCCTTTTCCCATCCTCCTAAGAGCGCTCTCAACCTCTTCTAGTGAAATCTGGGCCTCCATCACTTGTCTAATGTCCCTGCTCTACATCTATTTCCCTTTCCTTAAATAAACCTTGGAAATGATCAGTTGTCACCCTGACCATATCCTCTGGTTCTCTAACTATACTACCATTTTCTTCCCTAATGCCATGCATTACCTTCCTACTCTGTCTGGCCCTAACCGACTTAAAGAACATAGCGGAACAAGTCTCATTGTGTTCTAGAAAGCCACTATGCGCACGCTCCAGGAAAGCTCGAGCCTTCCGCTCCTGCAACTCCCTGAGCTGCGCCTTTAGGGTAGCGGATCTCTCCCAGTCAAACGACCCGCCAAGTTTGCCTGCCTCATACTCGAGTTCAATTAACCTTTGGATACGATCCACCTCCCTCCTCTCCTCCCTTTTTTTCCTCTTGCAATACCCTATTATAAAAGCCCTAATCCTCACCTTAACTAATTCCCACCACTCTAACACCCCCTCGCACATGGACCGGAGGCCTTCAAGCCTCCAAAAGAAATCATAAAACCCGTCAACAAAAGCCTGCTCCTCCAGCACATCCCGATCTAACTTCCAGTATCCCCTACCAAAGAGGCAGACTGGCGACCCCACCTGCAGGAGCACCCCGTCGTGATCCGAAAAGAAAACAGGCAACAGCCGCCCAGACAACTTACCCAAAGACCTGGGTACAAAAATATAGTCGAGCCTCCGCTCAACCCCCCTGGAGTTGCGCCATGTAGGACCGGCCATTTTCGGAGTAGTGTGCAGACCACCATCAACCAGACCATGGCAAGCCATTAGCCTGGTAATGGCGCCTGCACTGCTATCCCCCCCTATTCCTAAATCTGTATTAAAATCCCCCCTATCACTAATTTCCTATTTGTGACACACAGGGGCGTCAGACAGTCCACCATCTCCCTCCTGTCTGCCACCACCTGTGGCCCATACACCACCACTAATCTAAATTTACAATCCCTTATCGTGACATCCACCCCTATAACCCTCCCCTGCATTACCACAAAAGAATCCTCCACTTTTACCTCCCTGTGCCCACACAAAATCCCTACCCCCGATGAGTGCACCCCCCCAATACCCCAAACCGACTCCCCCTTGTCCCACTCCCTCTTAAACCTACTAACATCCCCTCCATCCCTCAGGTGAACCTCCTGTAAAAAACAAAAATCAAACCCCACACCCTCCAAATAACTAAAAACCGCCCTCCTCTTAACAAAATCCCTTAAACCCCTTACATTTAAACTAACAAAAGTAAAATTAGATCCCATGAAAGAATCAATTAAAAACATGTAATACACTCAAATTCTAAACCCAGACAGAAAAAAAATCAAAAACAGGAAACTCACCCGATGCTCCCCTGCTCCATATCTACCGGTGAGAACACCATCCGTACTCCCGACATCCCCCCCTCTTCCTCCATCTCACCAACCCAGGATGCAGGAATAGTGTTTGGCTCCGGGGTGCCCTGCACCCTGGGTCTACCCCCACAATCCTCCCCCTCCCCAGTGCTGCAGCTGGATTGGAAAAAAAAAAAATCGGGGAGGCTGAGTCCCCAAACAAAAAACTCCCCACCTCCTCCTGTACCCAGTCCTGAGTCTTGTTAGGTGTGTCCCCACCCAACAGAAGTTGAGGGTCTGGGGAAACCAGCAGCAACCCAGAGGTTTCGCCCACCCCCATCACTCTCTTGGCCATCCCCTCCCTCTCACTGTCGGCCAATCGCACCCTCCTCTTCATTCTCTTCTTTGGTGATGGCGGCAGTGGAGAGATACCACCCTCCCCCCCCCGCCAGCTCCTCATCTCTTCCACCAGGGCACTTTCCCCCCAGTCCACTTGCTCTTCCACCGTCTCCTTCTCCAACACTCCTCCCTCGCTTTCTTCTCTCTCATGCTCCTCCACTCGTTGTCTTCTTCCGCCGCTTTTCCTGGTTCTCCTACTCCCGTGCCTTCCGTTTCCTTCTCTCTTCCATCCGCCGCTTCTTGCTCCTCCTCCTTCCTTGCGGCCTTCCCCTCTGGACCTGTACTCTGGTCATGAGGCTTGCTTCCTTCCCCTCCTCTTCTTCCCCCATCCCCCGCTCCTGCTCCCCCCCCAGCCGCAGACGCATATGACCTCTGACGAGCCGGGCACCCCCGCCACAGGTGTGCTGACGAGCCACACCCGTGGCACGCCTTAGGCTTGTCACAATCCCTCGCCTCGTGTTCCTCAGATCCACAAAATCTGCATTTTCTTGTGCTGCACGAGGCGAATATGTGGCCGTAGGCCATACAGCGCCTGCAAAATGGGGGCTGACGTGCATAAAACAACGTCCCCCTGTCAGCCCCTAGGGAGAACATAGCAGGAGGATGGAGGTAGCCACCATGTCCGTTTGGGTCCTCTCTGAGGAGGGCCTGGAAGCCTCTCCTCCCATTCCAAATCCCAAGGGAGTCTTTGAGGTGCTTTGATGAGGAGACGTTATCCTTGTATCTCCCCAGAAAGGCCCTCACCTCTTCATCCTTAACGTATGGGTTGTAAATGTTGACAGTTACAACCCTAAAGTTATTCTTCGCCAGGCTTGTTATTTCATAGTGGCTCATCGGCCTCTCACCTCCCACTGCTCTTGCCCTTCTCAGGATATCATCGTGTTTCTCCTCTGTATATAGTGCCACGTCGTATGCTCCCTCCAACGAGTTGCCTTGGAAACACAACACGTCCTTCACCGTCAGCTTTAGAATCCCCATCAATATTATCCTTCCAAAAGTTTCCCGTCCTAAAGGCTCCAACTCCTTTTCCTTCCAAGCAAACCGAATCGTATTGGCCAGCCCAATCCCAGGGACCGACCGTGTTGATGTATTTTGCTCCATCTCCGCAAGGAGAATGGCGCTCGTTCTCTTCTCTTCCAAAACAATGAAAAAATAAAATCCAAAGTGACTGAGCCTATCTGGTGCAAACTAACACAGAGACAGGAACAATCACCCACAAACACACAGTGAAACCCAGGCTACCTAAATATGGTTCCCAATCAGAGACAATGACTAACACCTGCCTCTGATTGAGAACCATATCAGGCCAGACATAGAAATAGACAAACTAGACATGAAACATAGAATACCCACTCAGCTCACACCCTGACCAACCAAAACATAGAAACATACAAAGCAAACTATGGTCAGGGTGTGACATATCCTCTCTCCTTTCCTCTTCTTGTCATCACCACAACTTTCACTTTCTCTCCTATCCTTTTGGGTATGTGATCTGTATGACACAGTTTATGTAAAGATACATTGTATGGAACATTCTGTACATTGCCAATGGACCTAAGGCAGCGTTTCCCAAACTTGGTCAGCGGGAGCCCAAGGGTTACACGTTTTGGTTTTTGCCCTAACACTACACAGCTGATTCAACACGTGAGGATTAGTTGATTATTTGAATCAGCTGTGTAGTGCTAGGGAAAAACCAAAATGTGCACTCCTTGGTTAGGGAAATGCCGACCTAAGGGAAAGGGTCCACTGACATTGATCAGATTGTAGTTATCAACTGTCTGAGTACACGATGTGATTCTCTCTGTGCTTTGAGCTGTTTCTGTGTCCAACCCCACACTGTGTGCAGATGTTTTTTTTTAACTTGGGCTGGGACCTCCAGTGCCTTCAGAAAGTATTCACACCCTTGGACTTTTTTTTCACATTTTGTTGTGTTACAAAGTGGAATTAAAATGGATTTAATTGTCATTTTTTGTCAACAATCTACACAACATACTCCTTAATGTCTAAGTGGAAAAAATGATAATATATAAACTGTACCAGTCAAAGGTTTGGACACCCATACTCATTCAAGGATTTTTCTTTATTTTTTTTACTATTTTCTACATTGTAGAATAATAGTGAAGACATCAAAACTATGAAATAACACATATGGAGTCATGTAGTAACCAAAAAAGTGTTAAACAAATCAAAATATATGTTATATTTGAGATTCTGCAAAGTAGCCACTGTTTGCTTTGATGACAGCTTTGCACACTCTTGGCATTCTCTCAACGAGCTTCACTTGGAATGTTTTTGCAAAAGTCTTGAAGGAGTTCCCACATATGCTGAGCACTTGTTGGCTGCTTTTCCTTCACTCTGTGGTCCAACTCATCCTAAACCATCACAATTGGGTTGCGGTCGGGTGATTGTGGAGGCCAAGTCATCTCATGCAGCAATCCATCACTCTCTTTTTGGTCAAATAGCCCTTACACAGCCTGGAGGTATGTTTTGGATGGGATACAAACTGGATATCGCTGCAGAATGCTGTGGTAGCCATGCTGGTTAAGTGTGCCTTGAATTCTAAATAAATCACTGACAGTGTCACCAGCCAAGCACCCCCACACCTCCTCCTCCATGCTTCACGGTGGGAACCACACATGCGGAGATCACCTACTTTGCGTCTCACAAAGACATGGCAGTTGGAACCAAAAATATCAAATTTGATTTGATTTCCACCGGTCTAATGTCCATTGCTCGTGTTTCTTGGCCCAAATAAGTCTCTTATTCTTATTGGTGTCCTTTAGTAGTGGTTTCTTTGCAGCAATTCAACCATGAAGGCCTTATTCACGTTCTACTCTGTTGACGTTGAGACAGTGACGTTGAGATGTGTCTGTTACTTGAACTCTGTGAAGCATTTATTTAGGCTGCAATTTCTGAGGCTGGTAACTTTAATGAACTTATCCTCTGCAGCAGAGGTAACTCTGGGTCTTCCTTTCCTGTGGCGGTCCTCATGACAGCTGATTCAACACGTGAGAACACATTGATGGTTTTAGCGACTGCACTTGAAAAAACTTTCAACGATTTTTAAATGTTCTGCATTGACTGACATTCATGCCTTGAAGTAATGATGGACTTCCATTTCTCTTTGCTTATTTGAGCTGTTCTTGCCGTAATATGGACTTGTTCTTTTACCAAATAGGGCTATCGTCTGTATACCAACCCTACTTTGTCACAACACAACTGATTGGCTCAAACACATTAAGAAGTAAAGAAATTCCACAAATTAACTTTTAACAAGGCACACCTGTTAATTGAAATACATTCCAGGTGACTACCTCCTGAAGCTGGTTGAGAGAATGCCAAGAGTGTGCAAAGCTGTCATCAAGGCAAAGGGTGACTACTTTGAAGAATCTCAAATATAAAATATATTCTGATTTGTTTAACACTTTTTTGGTTACTACATGATTCCATGTGTTATTTCATCATTTTTATATCTTCACTATCATTCTACAATGTAGAAAACAGTCAAAATAAAGATAAACCCTTGAATGAGTAGGTGTGTCCAAATGTTTGCCTGTTACTGTATATTTCCATGCTAGGTTGGAATAATACTGTTAAAATGATGTCAATACCCTTTTAGTGTAGGAGCTGTTTGAAAAGCCCGTCTGAAATTTCAAACTGTTTTGGGGGGATGACGTTTTGGCCTACATGGTGACATCACCATGCAGTAAATTAGTTAATAGACCAATAAGAAAGAGTTCCAAACCTCTGCCACTAACAGAAAATGTTCTGTCCCCCTCCGACTCAGACCACTCCCAGACAGTCCTAGCAAAATTGTTGCTATTTTGGTTTCTTTTTAACCATTTCGCAGTAAGTTACCCAGAAATTATTGTTACCCAGAAATGATTTGATATTAAGCTAAAAACAGCTGCATTAGACCTTTTAAACGCTATTATTGCACACAGAGTGAGTCTATGCAACTTATGTGGCTAAGCAACATTCAAAACATTTCAGATTTTCATTTTAAATTCACTTGTAAACATTTCTTAAAACATAATTCCACTTTGATACTATGGGGTGTTGTGTGTAAATCAGTGACACAAATGTTTAATTCAATCAATTTTAAATTCAGGCTGTAACACAACAAAATGTGTAAAATTTCAAGGGGTGTG
Source organism: Oncorhynchus kisutch (assembly GCF_002021735.2). Classification (NCBI taxonomy): domain Eukaryota; kingdom Metazoa; phylum Chordata; class Actinopteri; order Salmoniformes; family Salmonidae; genus Oncorhynchus; species Oncorhynchus kisutch. The sequence continues at coordinate 9,090,577 of NC_034192.2, forward strand.
AATACTCTCTGAAGGCACTGTAAGTCCCTGCCCTGGCTGTATTGATTTCTTATGACTGACCTATTTTATCCTCTCTCCCCCAACAGCTTCAATAACCCACAAGAGGACTCCATCTCCCATAGTGCACCTCTCAGTGCCCACAGAGAGAATTAGCCCAAGACCAACCACTCCCAGTTCACTTTTATCTCCAATACTGCGTATGTCCCTCCCAATTTTCACCAATTGCTGCCTTTCTTCTCTCCGTATGTTAATGATCAATGTGAGGTATGGTTGGACAGGTCAGTTAAAACTGTTGCTCTGACCTTTGCCCCCTAACCCTGGATCCTGTCACAGAGAATCAAGAGGTCATTACTACTGTTACAGTGACAACCACCATCATCGATGACCTTACATTAGTGCCAGTGGATAAGTCCAGTGCGGTGACCTCTGTCTTCACGAAGACTGTTTCTCCATCAGAGAGTTACTGTGTCTCCAACAGAACCCCAGCCTCCAGTGAGGATCCAGTTGGCGGTGAGGAGACTTGTCCCATAGTACATCACTCTACTGAATAGTACAGATATGTTTTTGTTGCATTTATTTAAAGATCTATGTTTGGTAATGGTCCATTCTGGTGTACTGTTCTTTGTTGTTCATGCTAGACCAGGGGTTCCCAAACTTTTTTTGGCCCACGACCCCATTTTGATATCTGAAAATTCTCATGGCTCCATGTGAAAAAAAATCTAATGAAAATGTTATTAACAGCCAATGTTACTATTTTATTTGGGGCCTTTCCCTTACTGATGCTGTTTTCTGTTAGAAACATGGTTGGCTTTTGAAAGACTCTACAATAACAAGTCTTTCCTCTGAATTCACTGATTTGGTCAGTCATCTGTAGAATGTTTTTTTATTTCCCCACCCAGCATGCTTGTGTTCAGTTTGTTCAGTTTCCCAAATGTGTCTATTACATAGGCAAGGAGACACATTTTCTTTTCATTACACAGAAATTCAACCAAGTCTGTTTTTGTTACATCCATTATGAATGACAACAGTTACTCCATCAATGTGAAAAATCTTTCCAATACTCCCCTCCATAACCACCAAGCCTCGGTGTGAAGTAGAACGTTGTCATGCTCTGATCCCATATCTCCACATAGTTTTGTGAACAGACATGCGCGCAGTGGATGTGGTTTGATGTAGTTCACAATCAAAGTTACCTGCTGCAGTATATCTCCCGAGTTCTGTGCTCAGGTCTTTTGCCGCCAGCTGCTCTCGGTGTATCATACAATGCGTCAATATGGCAGAGGGAGACATTCATAACTAGGGTGGAGAGGCCTGCCCACCTTCCCACCATAGATGGAGCTCCATCTGTGCAAAGCCCACCATTCGATCACATGGAATGTGTTTTTCGTCAATATAGCCACCCAGCACACTGAACATCCCCTGTGCTGTTTCATGCTCGGTAATCGTGAGACAGAACGTTATGTCCGACATGTATAGCGAACAAAAGTCAATGCATGGGCATCTCTGCTCTCACAACTAACGTTAATTTGGAGCATAAGCTGGGAAGTGTTTGAGTCGTTCACTCAGTTTCCTCTTGAATGCTAGCAATCACATACATTATTTGTTTAACAGTGTTATCTGACAAAGGTATTGATGTGAGCTTCTGTGCTGGTGCCTCCCCACACATTGAACATTTTCCTGTAACCCCTATTTTATATCCGGTAACCCCACTTAGTGTCGCGACCCCTCGTTTTGGAACCGCTGTGCTAGACGATGCTAGTCTTTAGAGAAAACTTCCTGTGTTCCTCTGCCAGCTGGCTTCACTCCCACTGATCTCTCCTGGCAAGGGCATGCTAACCACACACTCACTACAACCATTTCCTGGCATCATTCTTTGATCATTATTTATGTAGTCTCTCTCTCACTCTCAGATGGAAGCACTGCTACAGCCATATATGCGGGTGAGTAGGCTACCACACAGATTACAGGGAGGGAGAGAAGGAGTATAACAGGAAGTAAGTCTGAGTCCTTTCTCCTGATGGTTTTGTTTTTCTCTTGTTCCCATTGAATGGAAATCCTAGGTGTAGGTGGGGTGGTAGTAACCATCTTGCTGGTTGCAGCGTTTGGAGTACTAATGTTTTGGAGAAGGAAACGGTAAGATTGGCTGGTCAACCAGTATTTCCTTGTGGGGAAGGGGGTCTTATTACGTCTCTGTTGAATTCCAAACACTTTCTCTCTCTTATGACAGGATGCAGCGGCTTGATCTGTCACCAACACCAGACGAAATAGTGAAAATTAATGTTGTGACATGAGCCACACTCCTTAGTGCCCTGACTGACAACCAGCAGCCACTTAGAAAAGACAAAAGTGCATCAGTCTGATGGTGGGGGGACAATGACCTTGGATTGGACAAGAGGTGGACCAAAAATGTATGGCCCCGACCTCGTTGTCCTCGTGTGGAAAATTAAAATACCTAAAGCATCACCCAAATGGATTAATTTAAGACATATTGATTAATTTCATTTATTAATTAATATCCTCAAACTATTTTGAGGATAGATTCTAAATTAATATGGAAGCATATTAGTTATATTAAAAAACAATTAACTACAGTGCATTCGGAAAGTATGCAGACCACTTGACTTTTTCCACATTTTGTTACAGCCTTATTCAAAAAATCTAAACATAATGACAAAGCAAAAACAGATTTTTAGACATTTTTGCAAATGCATTACCAATAAAGAACTGAAATATCAAATTTACATAAGTATTCAGACCCTTTACTCAGTACTTTATTGAAGCACCTTTGGCGGCGATTACAGCCTCGAGTCTTCTTGGGTATGACGCTATAAGCTTGGCACAACTGTATTTGGGGAGTTTCTCTCATTCTTCTCTGCAGATCCTCTCAAGCTCTGTCAGGTTGGATGGGGAGCGTCGTGACACAGCTATTTTCAGGTCTCTCCAGAGATGTTCGATCGGGTTCAAGTCCGGGCTCTGCCTGGGTCCCTCAAGGGTATTCAGAGACTTGTCCCGAAGCCACTCCTGCGTTGTCTTGGTTGTGCGCTTAGGGTCATTGTCCTATTAGAAGGTGAACCTTCGTCCCAGTCTGAGGTCCTAGGCGCTCTGGTGCAGGTTTTCATCAAGGATCTCTCTGTACTTTACTCTGTTCATCTTTCCCTCAATCCTAACTAGTGTCCCAGCCCCTGCCACTGAAAAACATCCCCACAGCATGATGCTGCCACCGCCATGCTTCACAGTAGGAATGGGATTGGCCAGGTGATGAGCGGTACCTGGTTTCCTCCAAATGTGACGCTTGGCATTCAGGCCAAAGAGTTCAATCTTGGTTTCATCAGACCAGGGAATCTTGTTTCTATAAAGGCCTGATTGGTGGAGTGCTGCAGAGATGGTTGTCCTGGAAGTTTCTCCCATCTCCATAGAGGAACTCTAGAGCTCTGTCAGAGGGACCCTCGGGTTCTTGGGCACCTCCCTGACCAAGGCCCTTCTCCCGATTGCTCAGTTTGGCCGAGCGACCAGCTCTAGGAAGAGTCATGGTGGTTCCAAACTTCTTCCATTTAAGAATGATGAAGCCACTGTGTTCTTGGGGACCTTCAATGCTGCAGACATTTTTTGATACCCTTCCCCAGATCTGTGCCTCGACACAATCCTGTCTCTGAGCTCTACGGACAATTTCTTCGACCTCATGACTTGGTTTTTGCTCTGACATGCACTGTCAACTGTGTGACATTATATAGACAGGTGTGTTCCTTTTACAATTCATGTCCTATCAATTGAATGTACCACAGGGGGACTCCAATCAAGTTGTAGAAACAGCTCAAGGATGATCAATGGAAACAGGATGCACCTGAGCTCAATTTCGAGTCTCATAGCAAAGGGTCTGAATACTTCTGTAAATAAGGTATTTTAGTTTTTTTATACATTTGCAAAAATGTCTAAACCTGTTTTTCCTTTGTGTGTAGATTGATGAGGGGAAAAAAATTGTTTAATCCATTTTAGAATAAGTCTGTAACCTAAAAAAAAAAAAAGTGGAATAAGTGAAGTGAACCATTTCCAAATGCACTGTATAACTTGGGTTACTATACAGATCTAACAATTGTTTTACTGTATCCATTACAAAGACCATAGAAACCCAACTGTTGCTTTCTGTCCATGATGATGGTAACATCTATCAAAACACAACCAAGACCTTACTTTGTGAATTAAATGTTATTAAATGAATTAGATGTTATTATAAGACACAACATTGCACCTCGTATTAATCACTAAATTGTCTGTCACTCCCAAACAGAAGACATCTGCATTGGTACCAATTTATTTTTTAAATGTTTTAACTTACATTTCCTTGTTTATACATTACCAGCCAAAAATGCTCACACCTACTCATTCCAGGGTTTCTTTCTTTTTACTATTTTCTACATTGTAGAATAATAGTGAAGACATCAAAACTATGAAATAACACATATGGAATCATGTAGTAACCAAAATAGTGTTCATCAAATCAAAATATATTTTATATTTGAGATTCTGCAAAGTAGCTACCCTTTGCCTTGATGACAGCTTTGCACTCTTGGCATTCTCTCAACCAGCTTCATGAAGTAGTCACCTGGAATGCATTTCAATTAACAGGTGTGCCTTGTTAAGTTACTTTGTGGAATTTATTTCCTTCTTAATCTGTTTAAGCCAATCAGTTGTGTTGTGACAAGGTAGGGTTGTTTAACTGGCCTTTTGTATCTTTCTTTCAGATACAAAAGGCCCAACTGGCTGGAATAATTTACCTGTAGAAATCAGGGCATTAAAATGAGTGAATTTAAGAAAACTCTTTTTCAAATGTTAAGAACAAACTGTTAATATACAAATATGGGCACATAATGTTTGTTTTTTATTTGTATTATGTAAGTTGAATGTTTTATTATTAGACAGTAGTTGCCATATTACAGTTGCTTTGTTTTTTAATTTGGACACTTAAGATTTGTAGTTACATCCATGTACGTGCAAATGTGAGAAAATTACAGTTTGGGCTATATTTGTGTACAGTGCTAAGAGGTTGAAAATGTAAAATTGGGAAGATTGCACCTTTCCCTAATAAACATTTAGTGGTGACAGTGGCTTCCTGCTTGTTTGTACAGTGTATTCTTGCACAAATATGATCACACTGAAACATACCAAACAACCTTGATTTAATGACATGAGTTGGAATGTGCGTGATGATCTACAGTGGCAAGAAAAAGTATGAACCTTTTCGAAATAACTAGATTTCTGCATAAACTGGTGATACATTTTGATCTGATCTTCTAGGTCACAACAATAGACAAACACAGTCTGCTTAAACGAATGACACACAAACAATTATACGTGTTTATGTCTTTATTGAACACACTGTGTAAACGTTCACAGTGCAGGGTGGGAAAAGTATGTGAACCCTTGGATTTAATAACTGGTTGCCCCTCCTTTGGCAACAATAACCTCAACCAATCATTTTCTGTAGTTGCAGATCAGACCTGCACAACTGTCAGAAGGTTCCACAGTAGCGCTGTGGAGCATCCGGGTGCACTTTTGCAAACTTCAGACGTGCAGCAATGTTTTTTTCGACAGCAGAGGCTTCTTCCATGTCCTCCCATGAACACCATTCTTGTTTAGTGTTTTACGTATCGTTGACTCGTCAGAGATGTTAGCATGTTCCAGAGATTTCTTCAAGTCTTTAGCTGACACAAGGATTCTTCTTAACCTCATTGAGCATTCTGTGCTGTGCTCTTGCAAGTCATGTTTGTCTTACCTTGGACTGAAGAACATCAAGGCTTTTAGAGACTAGGAACAGTGGGTTAACTGCCTGTTCAGGGGCAGAACGACAGATTTGTACCTTGTCAGCTCGGGGATTTGAACTTGCAACCTTCCGGTTACAAGTCCACCGCTCTAAAGCCACTAGGCTACCCTGCCGCTTTGTGAATGAAAAGGAGTTAACCATCTCAACTACAATCAGCTGTATGTACTGAATCCCTTTTATGACTTAAAATTTACCGCCTCAGGCACACTAAATATAACAGGGATAACATGATTTCCCTGTAAGTGCCCTCTGACTGACTGACTAGGTATTACAGTTGGCTAACAGGCCTGACTGGTTAGCTGTTCGCAGAATGTGGGCAATTTTTCTAGAACTCCTGCACACACACCTATCGGAAATTAGCAGGTCTGTTTGAGAGACATTGCAAATCAGAATGTGGTATTGTGGCGGGGAGGAGGAAGCGGGGCCTGACGTATTTGAGTGGCAGCTTGCACATGGCGAGGGGCCAGTCGGACATGATGTGGTTATGATACTCCCGCATGGAGCAGCAGGGGAGGGAGGTGGAATCGCCCTCGGTCAGCAGGGCGCTGGTTAACTCTGTCCTCAGGAAGTACTCCTGTGGAACAACAGGAAGCTAAAGGGTTAACCATGGGAGGAGTTAGCCTGGTCCCGGACAGAAAATAATGATATGGACAGGTGGAACCTGGCCCTAGATCAGCACTCCTGCTCTGAGAAGCTTTTTGAGCCTTGGTCCCATACTGTACGTGCTGTAGTGTTTCCTACTTTCCAATCACTGTCAAGCCATACACACAGAGGGTTGGCTAACAACACAGACTAGACCACCAGGCTATGGGAGGAGGCTTTCACAGAACACAAATTAAATTGGAACACATTCACTTGCACAGTGACGTGCTCATTTGCGTCACCTAAAGAGGAATGAGGCTTTCTCAGAATAACATGACCACAACTTCCTGCTTCAATGAACAACTTGTACATTTCTCTGTAATCTGAGACGGTGTTTGAGAAAGAACACACATAAAAGAAAGAGACTGGAAATAGGAGTTAAGTATAGCGAAGGAGTGTGTTAGAGTGATGGAGGGGTAGAGGGGGTGGAGTGGAAGAATAGAGAGAGAGAGACAAGTGAAGAGGGATCGAGTGTAGTGGAGAGGTTCCGTGCCAGTCGAGGCTGCTGAGGGGAGGACGACTCATAATAAATGGCCTGAATGGAATCAAACATGGTTTCCAGGTGTTTGAAACCATTCCATTACACTCCATTCCAGCCATTATTATGAGCCGTCCTCCACTCACCAGCCTCCAGTGATCAGTGCTCTCACCCCAGTCAGTGTGAGGATGTTCTTGGTGATGACCAGAGAGCTCTTGGCCTGTGTCACCTCCACATACAGCAGGTTCCACTCATCGTCTGGGATGTCACCCCGAGGACGAGGGAGAAAACAGTGGAGTCAGCCACTGGCAAACATTGGTACTATAATCTGGACTGTAATACATCAACCAATGTTCTGATTGGGCGTAGGCCGTGGACCAATGCAAACAGTCATTGGGCTTAGATCATAGTTGGTATTTGGATATGGTTTCCCAACTTCCTAATGATTGCACACACACACAGCTCCTGAGCAGCTGGAAAGTCTGGGTAAATTGTGGGCGGCACAGGGGACCTTAGCAAAATCATCAGTGATCACCACCATGTCAAACTCCAGACCCTTTGACTTATGGACTGTCCCCAGGATAAAATCTGAGAAAGAGCAGGGGAGAGTTGAGACAAATGAGAAAGATCAGACTCTCAAATACAAATACAGCAATTCATAACTCTGTGTGTGTGTGGTGGCATGTACTGTACTTGTGTGTATGTTTATGTATGTGTGTACAGTATGTAACTGTGTGTGTACCTGCGTGTTGGACCTCTCTCTGTGTGCAGCCGTAGAGGCGTTCCACCAGCTCAGGGATGTGGCTATTGTATTTCTCCACCATGGAGAGTTTGCCCTCCAACTCAAGGTCCTCTGTTTTTTAGCATAACTCTTCAGACTCTGCTGGGTGAACCTACGGATGAATCTGTCCTTGATGCCTAGAGAACAGAGAGAGAAGGGAGCATGTTTAAAAAGGGAGAAAGGTAGTTACACTGCAGGGTAGAGCTAAATCTATTGATACAAAAGACCCTACCAATAAAATAATGAGCAATGAGAGAGCCACTGCAGGATACTGGCTTACCAAAAACAGATATATATATCACACAGGTACAACATACTAATATACTTGTATTAGAATTGCGGAACTGAGGCAAGGGGCAGTGTGTTGCGCTACTCACCTCAGGAGCGGTTGTATTCTGGCTGCATCAGAACCCAAATGTCCATGATTCTGTTCAGCCCAAAATTCTTTACCCCCTGGAGTGGAAAATAAATGTCTTACACAAGACCCAAACACATTGTGTGTGTGGGGGGGGGTCTTTATGCAAAAATGTATACAAAAATGTTATACACACACACTATTTTCTCCATTTGAATTACATTGATCAAAAACTCATACCAACAATATATTGCATCTTTGATGTCAAGAATGGAACAGCCTGGTGGTGGCGGCAGTGAACGACAACCGCTGTTTACCGGTGTTGTGCCTTAAATCTCCCCGACAGAATTGTCCACCCCCCTTCGCGTTCTTCAATGCTGCGACTTGCTTGCTAGTTGAGATTTCTGACCATTACTCCGTTGTCAGTTTAGCCTACATTACACTGATCTTAGTAGTTTTCGGTTTGGCTATTTGTTTTACATTTTAAGTGTATATGGTGGTTCTAGCTTGTATGGCACCCTGGGCGAACCCCCATTCAGCGCCCGCCCCCGGCAAGATGCCGCCCTGGGCGGCTGTCCATGTCGCCCGTACCTCTATGTTTAATAACGTCTAGTTTGTTCTATAGAAAGTATTTGACTCTAGTCACAAAAGTAAGGAAATTACTCTCCTCCTATTGTAACACAATAGGACTCATCCGTATGATGTCGGTCTTCACCGTCTTATGTGAACAGTGGCTTCACACCTACTCGTGTAGTGCTCCCCTTTTAGGTCACTTTTCCGACATATCTAAATATAAAAATAAAAAAATACAAATGTAACGTGATGTTTTATTGTGACTTTGTTTGAAGGATGAAACAAATCAGAACCTTTAATAGCATCTTAATTCTGCAATATTCCCTTTAAAACAAACTGATCTAAACAGAACGAAATGAACAAAATAAGAACACAGTAGTCATGGAACACCATGGATATTTTACCGGACAATTTACATTGACGCCTCCCGAACACTGCTGCTATTCGCTGTTTATTTGTTACCTATGCATAGTCATTTCACCCCCACCTACATGTACAGATTACCTCAACTAGCCTGTACCCTCGCACACTGACTCGGTACCGGTGCCCCCTGTATATAGCCTCGTTATTGTTATTCTTATTGTATTACTTTTTATTATTACTTTTTATTTTAGCCTACTTGGTAAATATTTTCTTCTTCTTGAACTGCACTGCTGGTTAAGGGCTTGTAACTAAGCATTTCATGGTCAAGTCTACACTTGTTGTATTCGGCGCATGTGACAAAGTTTGATTTGACAATTGTCACGATATAGAAAGAGTATCCTCATCCTGAACTGATGAATCACAGACTGAGCTGAACTGACAGGGAGAGGGTGCCCTCTAGCGACAATTCAGAGAATGCTAGCAAAAGTACCAACCCTATATCTAACTTGTTTTCTGTAAAAACACAGCTGTGGCATGATGTTGGTAGTAGCGGTCTGGCGGTACGTGGTCTCTATGGATGTCGTGGTTGAGGATCTGCTGTTTGTGGGTCAGCTGAACCTGGACTCTCCTGAGAGAAAGAGGACTGGGCATGAGACACGGGTTATGACTGATTCATTCAAAATACTTCCTTCCAGAAAGATCAGTCCTCACCCACTCTGATTGGTTATTGCTGTGGGCAGGGCGTTCTGCATCAGGTGGAGGACGTAGAAGATGTAGTGCAACCTGGAATGGAGGAAGGAGAACAGAGGTGGAGAGAGAGACCGTTAATGTCCGCCTGTCTATCAATCTGTTTGTACATGTCCATCTTTCCATCTCTATATAACTTCCATCTTTACCTGTTGCTGATGTTGATGTCATTCCTCCTCACGGCGAGCAGCATGGTTGCCATGGCGCTGAGGTACTCTGTGATCGCTGAAGGGAGCGCATACTCCCTCGATACCCTCCATTTTTGGGGAGTCTGTGTAATGCAGGCCTCAGCCTGAGGGAACAGACAATGTGTCCTCACACTCTGTAACACTGCCCCAGGCTTCACCCTCTGACTGGGCTTATATGGGCCATGAACCTGGAAAAAAATCAAATAAAAACACTCACACACACACAGAGAATAGATCAGAAATGAACAAAAATGGCCCAAAGGAACAGTTTAAAGTAAAGAGTCCTTACTCAACCATATGGAGGATGCTCTCCTGGTCGTCCTTTATGATTCTATGGTTTTCCAGGATGGCGTTGATCTCCTTCACAGCGTCAATCTCCTTCTTCGTGTAGCGGTAATACAGCTTCTTCCAGGGCCCAAAGACACAACCGAACCCAAAATAATGTATACAGCACATCTATTCAAATGTTTACACTAGCTTATCTTCATAACTTTAACCCTAACGTCCTCCACCTGTCCCAGGCTCTCACCAGTGACTGGGTGATAATGTTCCTCCAGCGTTGGCAGACCAGGCTGACATTACAGTAGAGGTCCTCAGCAGGCAGGAGGCTCAAAACCAGCATCAGCACCTCCTCTGGGAGGATGTCCACGAAACCCTGGGGATGGGACAGGCCTCTGCTGCTTCCCAAGAGGCAGTAAAGGGCGTCAGGCAGGGCCTCCGCCTCCTCATGGTGATTCATAAAGGCTGGGTCTGGATCTGACCAACAGCGCTCAAACTCATTGTCGTCCCCAAACATGTCCGTTGTCAGCCCCTCCAGATAGTCCACCTTCTCATCCTCAGGTTCCTCCTTCATAGGGGTGGCTAGTGCCTCCTCAGTCTCCATTTAGGGGAGGAGCTCTCCATTGAGTCCCTCGGTGTTATGGAACCTGAGCCCTGGGACAGGGCTGCTTTCTGAGGACTGAACACTCTGACCACACTGATTACAGGGGAAAACTGAGTGATCCCCTGCTGCTGGTCATCACTCGCATCTGAGATCTAGGGAAGAGAGGAGAAGAGGGAGCAAAGGGAGAGGATGACAAGGTAAATGATATGTGTACAAAATGTTACATCACTTCAGGTCTCATGAGTAAAAAAAAAACGAAAATACACAAATGTACAGTACCTCTCTTTCTCTTTGTGGGTGTTCTGGGGTACAACCCCTGGGTTGGGGTCTGAGTTGCTGTGCCTGCGAGTGACAGAGTGGGTCTGTGTGAGGTGTTGGCTGCCCTCTGGCCTCCTACTAATTTCACGAAACTCATCTAAGCTCAGGTGCCTTCGCTTGGCTTTTCCTGAAACATCACCAGGGCCGTGAGTACATCTCTACATCAATGCTACACTCTCACACACAACTTCATGACACAAGTCCTGTGTTTTAGGTCAGTACTGAGGTTAATGCGTACCGATTAACGTACAGTTAAGTTTACAGATGGGTGACATGGATTAGCAAGTTACAGTAGTTGGCTAGCTAGCAATGGTCATTTACCATCCTTGCCCAAGCAGCATTACATTTAGTGGACGACTCCATCATGTTTCAAGAACACCTGCTGATGTCCAAAAATACAAAAACAAGTCTTTAATTTTCCAGAACTGGTTTGACAACATTATTTGGGTTAAACAATTATTGAATAATGATGGACAACTATATGATTATCCAGAATTTATGAGAACACACAATGTTACATTCACTCCTGAGAATCAAATTGTTATTAGAGTTGTCCCTAAAAGGTGCTATTCTTCTTTTATGAGAATATAACAATACTCCAAGTACAACTGTTTAGGATTTTGTAGCCTCAATACAATTAGAAGGAATTGACATTTTAAACTATAAATGTAATAACATGTATATAAGGAAACTATGTCAATGTGTAACTATTCCCTCTGCTAAAATGTACTGGAATGCAGCCCTAGGACAAGTGAACTGGAACAAAGTTTCGTTGTTGTCTGGTAAATATTGTATATCTAATAAGGTGAAATAAGTATCATAAACTCATTCATAGAATCTACCCTGTAAAGACCTTTATTATACACAGATTTAAAATAGCTATTGTTAACAAATGTGTATTTTGTGGTTGTGACCCAGAAACTCTTGACCATTTATTTTGGGACTGTTCTTATGTCAGAAGATTTTGGAGTGAGTTAGAATCTATTTGAAAAGAAACGACTATTAATGTTAATCTAAGAGACTCTGATATCGTGTTTTATTTTGATCCAAATTATATGGACCCTGATTTAACTTCCATTGTTCATTTGTTTATCTTTCACGGTAGATTCTTTATCCATAAAATGAAGTGGGCAGAGAACAAACCCCTTTTCACATTATTTAAGATAGAACTGAAATGTTAACTGTACAAACAAAAAAGCAATACGCACCATAAAAAGTATTTAACAAATTGAAAATTAATCTTGATATGTAATACACCTGTCTGTAAGGTTTATGTACTCTTGTTGGTATATTTCTGTATTTGTGGTGTTCATAATAAAAAAATTATTTGAAAAACCTGCTCATGTCCAATCATTCGTTTCCTGCTTTTTCGAAAGAAATAAAGTTCTCTAAATGTAAGCGTATATGCTACATGCTAGCGTGAGTACCCAAACAACTCTAGCCCGTAATTTCACTTGTGGATTTAGCTGGAAGACATTCCCTTTTTAAATACTATTGCATATTACCGATATGATGTCTAGCATTCATTGTTGTTGATAACACAGCTAGCTAAGCCATGATTGGCTACTTCTTCTTTGGTGAATTTACTTAGGATCAAGTTCAATGTGTTTTTGCTTGTACAGCGCCACCTATTTGTCAGTAGGAGAATAGCAAAAGAGTCAAAAGAAAAGTAGGCCCCACATGTTGCTTTAAGAATAACATGTTTATTGACATCAAGTTAATTCAATTACTGTTAATTGCTCAATAAAATGTGAGGATCAGCTGCATGTCAGCTTTATACCAGTAAGGAGACATCTACACCTGTACCTTGGTCTAACAGAGCATTGGTGTGAACTAATGGGTGTCAACATAAATGCACCGACATGCACAAAAGTATTGCCGTTGCGAGTAACATCTTTCAAGGCACATTATTATAACAGTACCTTTTAAAAGTTATTTTACAGTGAAGCTCAGTCAGTCGAGTTAGTGAAAGTTGGGAATGTTCCAGTATGTAATCACAGTTATCATTTAGAAATTCTATTCCAATCAGTGTAAGAATTTATATTATCAGACAGCTTGTAATATGACATTAACCACAAATATGGTATCTAATTATGAATATCCACACAGGTAAAGGTGCATGGACGTATGGCGCATACCTCAATATAAAGAGAGGATACGGATAAAGGCGGTGGGTCTTGGATAATACAAGCTGTAGGGTAACACTCCATACATCTCATGGCCTGATCCCCAAGATGACAGCTTAAAGCCACAAAATGGCCACCCTGTTGACAGTTTCGTCCCTGGCTTAGTCCATATTCGTAGTGTAACAGAGAGACTACAAAAAAAAAGGAGTCGGCAGCCTAATACCCTCTCCCTCTATTCCCATCCATCTAGTCTACTCTCTCCACTTGACTTTCTCTCCCATCCTTCTCTCACTGTTTGAGCACTCGGAGTTCATTGGGTTTAAAGAAGGCCTGGGACATCCCCATGCCGTAGATGTAAACCTTAGAGTCCACCACAATCTTCTCCTTCTTCATCAGGTCTGTATGAGGAGGGGGGATCATGCAAATATGATCTCTTCAGCTAATCACTAGCAGAATATAACAACAGTAATAATATGCTTTTCTGTCTCAAATTGGATTCCATTATGACTTAAAAATTGTGTTATTGTGAAGAAGAAACTTCAAATTGTTGCTCACCATCAATTTCCCTCTGGAATTCATCAAGAGGTAGAAGAAGAACTTCAACAAATTCTGGAAGTAAAACATGCCATAATAAGATTTAGTTCAATGTTTTTCTAATAGTGAAATAACAAAATGTGATAAAGAAAATAATATTTACCTCCATCACCTGGAAACAAGGTAAAAGAGAGAGGAAAGCAGAGAAATAAGAACAAGTTCAGGAAAAACATGTACAATACATGTCAGCTTGACAATAAAAAAAAACATGTTCTAGATTCATAACATTCCAAGAGTGTGACCCCTAACTTACCCAGCTGTTGTGTGGGGTTGGTGTTTTCGAGGTCGTCTCCATTGATGTTAACCATGACGATCTGTGTGGTGCAGTTAGAGAGGCCAGGGTCCAAGCAGGTCACTGCGAGGTCAGGAGGAGAGGAAAGGGGGGATGAAGGGGAGTTCAAACTTGCAATCTGCTGTGTGTTACTGCCCCACTAGTCACTGACATCATACTGCACTCTCACATTCCCATTGGTAAAACTGGCCACTCAGAAGATCACAGGCATATTGAATTTGTCTTCGCTGATGGAACTGGTACATGGACATAATCTGCCCTGTGTTTTGAGAGTGTGTGTGTGTTCATAAGACCTTACCTGGGGTGACTCCTACCACCTCCCCCTTGTAACCAGTCTCCTCCTTCAGCTCCCGCAGAGCAGCAATCTCTGCACTCTCACCCTCGTCAATCAGACCTGAGCAACAGCAAAAACACACACAGACAGCAAACATGGATATCAGAACACAGCAGGAAAAATACAGCAATGACAGGCATATATACACTGTGTCTGAACAGAGTCTCGAGATGTGACCGTAAACCCATGTCACCTGCAGGGAACTCTAGGGTACAGCACCCCATTGGTGGACGGAACTGCTTCACCATGACAACGCAGTCTTTGTGGAGGGTCCTCTTCAGGAGGGCGATGATCCCGACACCTGGAATATAACTCAGGAATCAATTTCTATAATGTCACTGCTTATCCATCAGTATGAAATGTATGTACACACACCATCTGCTGCATTGGCCTGTCTGGTTGTCCTTTTCGTAGTCTCCCAAGTTCTATTGAAAGAAAAAAAAAAGTAAAATGGAGAAGGGGAAAAAGTGTTTATCAAAAGTCGCTTATGGAACTCATTGAGCTGTTCCATACCTTGTGTTTCCAACAGGGTCCACATAGGTGGTCTTCTCAAGTTTCAACCATTTCCCAGATGCAATGACCTGAAGAGAATATCATTGAGTACTGCGATATAGCTAAACCAAGAGACTCTTGTAATATTGTCATTTACACCACACAATGTGCATGATATTGTATCATATCTACCTCCTCTTTTACAATGTGAGGTATGGTTGTCGGTTTGGGAGGGCTGCTCATCTTTCCAGTACTGTTCTCAGGAAAATTTAGTTTGTATGCCCAAATCCAGAAAAAAAATGATTACATGCAAGAGTTCATAATTAATAGAGCTTTGTACAATGCTGATAGTTTTAAGGCATGCATATAAACTTCATCGCAGGCCAGTTTTACCAACTTTTATTGTCCAACACAAGAAAGTTGCTAGCAGCATTGGCTGAAACAGCTAGCTAACTAATCTGATTCATCAGGCTGTAATACACAGGTAATTGGTATATACAACCTGAAACAAATGCCTGGAAAAAATGTGTAAATGTTCCTTACAAGCCAGAATGTTAAATAAAATTACATTTAAAAACGTACTCTACCTGTTGTCTGCGGAAATAGTACCTATCTTTTTTCCACCATTCATTTTAGAATCCCTTAAAATAAGGCCTGTGTTTCATGTAGGCTTAACCTGGCATGACGTTTTGATAAACATGCAAATCTCTCACGGACAAGGTGACTATTAATGTATTCGGATCTATTTACTTTCAGATTAAAAAATGCTAGTTAAAGTCAAAGTAGACTTCTTGCAAGACTACAAATCCTTTATATTGATAAAAGTCATCTTGTCGGAGAGAGATTTAAACAGTTATCAAAACGTCACGCCTGGGTAGGCCTACACAAAACACAGCCCTTATTTTAAGTGTTTCTCAAAAACCCTATGGGAAAAATGAATGGCAGAAAAACGAACCATTTCCCTTTTGACTGCAAGGTTTTATGGGTATTATGATTTATACTGTGTCCTCTATATGGTTCGGTTTGGCACCTAGGTCATTTTACATGGGTCATTCTGAATCGGGGTGGATGGAGAATATTTACATAACTTCACACACTAAAAAGTTTCATTGTTTCATTTTTTAATTCGAATTTCAATCTTAACATTTTTTTTAGATTCGGAATACACACATTTCATGGCATGCTTGGTTAAATAGTTAGACGAGAGAACCTAATATCCCACATAAAACGAACTTTATCTCGATGCTGAACCGAACCAACTACCAGCTCAGTAAAATGTCGGGTAAACAATAGTTTTGACAAACCGCACAGAAAACCGGTATAGCAAGTTAATGTAATTATATTCAACATTCTGGCTATTTTGTAGGCATTCGTTTGAGGCTGTAATTTTGCTAACTAGTTAGCTATATACTATACCAAGTATTTGTCTATTACAGCCCGATTAATCAGACAACTAAATTAGCTAGCTACCAAGCTAATTTCTAGCGGACTAAACTAGACTGCACTCTATGGTGAAGGAAGTTTCTGATGAACTTCAAACTTCCTTCACCATGGAGAGGAGCATAGTCTGCTAGCTCATTCCTAGCAAAACCCACATGCATGCTGTTATGTAACTATTTTTACAACATATCAATATATTAAAATAAAATAAAAAACATAGTTACTTATAAATTGGATACATGTGCAGTACTCACATGAAGTGGTTTTAGTCACAAGTCAAGTTAAAGAAGTAAAAAATAAATAAAGCATTGATCACGCCTACGTGTGCAACGCACAAATAATCTCCCTCTTCTGTAAAATATTACAATACATTAGAGAAGGTCTACAACCATTCCAGATAACCTAACCTGAAATATAATTAAATTAAAACTCGATAATAAATACAAGCTATTATAATTTTAGTGTTATGGAAAGGTTGAAAACTACATGAAACCAATATTAATGGCCTTTTTCTGAGGGGAACTATTATGTGGTTGGACTCACTTCCGGTAAATCATTTGCAGTATGAAGAAGGAGCAAGTTGTAAATTGTCAGTTTTCGGTCTGGTATCCGATATTTAAGAAGCATACTATCAAAAGGTGAACTCCTTAACTTGACCAGCACAGTCTCAGATATGTTGTTGATCTCGTCACTATCAAATAAACACTGGTTGTGCTATAATTTGAGTAGCTAACGTATAGTTGTCTGTTTAGCTAGCAAGCTGTGTTAGCCAATATGATATCACTTGTGTGTGTGATACCCGTGTGCGTCTGATATTGTAACACAGCCAAACTGTACTTTTATCAGCTAATTGTCAATTCTCACAAACCACACCTGTCCTTTACTGTTATTAAACATTTGAATATGTTAGAAGTGCCAGGTGTAAATGCTTCTGTGATGATATTGTCATTGATATTGCATCAGATCAATCTCTCTACCTTTGAGACTGTTTGTTTTCAGGTCTCTTATCTTTTGTCAATACTAGTCTTGATAGTTTGTTATGTAGGCCTAATGTTTGGTGTTATCTTGTTTCAGTTTGATTCTCCCACTGCCTCAGAATGTAATAGATTATTTGCTGGACGATGGAACACTAGTAGTTTCTGGAGGGTAAGCATACTTACCCTTAAAGCACATACATCTAGTGTCCTGTATCTATTCCCATACACTATAATTTATGGGCAATTGCCCTGCTAACGGAATTACTCAGAGACACCAATTTTAAAATTAAAATGTATACCCAAAACAAACAAAAAAACGGATTTTCAAAGTTGAACAAATCATAAAACGTTATGCACGATGACTACTTTGAACAATTTACACAGTAAAAAAAATTAACTGCCGATGCAAAGTGGTAGCATAGTTTTGGTAAAATCTCCCTAAGTTTTATTCTGTTGCCAAACTTTGTATCTGCATAGTTCTTCCTGTAAATGTGTTTTTGTAGAATTTTTAATGGAAATTGTTGAAAGTAGTCCTTGTGTATAGAGTTCAAAGTTTTTGAAAAACGATAGAAATCAATGGTTCTTGTTTGGTATACATTTTAAAATTAAAAATCTTAGTCTCAGCGTAATTCCGATACCATGGAATTGCCCTTATACTCCCTGATAAAATCTCTCCTCATACCAGGGACAACAACACTCAGCATAATCAGACTAACAACAGTGACTCAGAGGAGGAAGACGTTCAGGTAATTTTGCTCCAGACAGAGGTGCACTCCATCTCGGCTCTCTAGTAAATTAGAGACTGAGAAGGCAGACTTTATGCTCAGTGCTTGGCTGTTTGATTTACTGATTGATTATATTTTCTTCTCTCAACAAAATTAGTGGTCAGATGATGAGACAACCACCACTGTAACGGTAAGTAATGTAGATAATGTGAAATATGATCAACCCATCTGCATATAAGTTTTGTCAAGTTTGTAAAATGATATGCATACAGTGAAGAACTGTTGTGATGCTTTGTTTTCCAGGCTCCAGAGTTTCCAGAATTCAACTCTAAAGTGCTGAAGGCCATCAACACCCTAGGTGGATGTGTCTTTCCCAAACTGAACTGGAGTGCACCGCGGGTGAGAGACACAACCCTCTAACGCCACCAATATAAGGTTAAAATACTGTCCACAGTGTGTCTGTCTGAGTGGTAATTTTAAGTGAATAAGTGTGTGTGTGTGTTTCCTTCTCTCTTGCAGGATGCTAACTGGATTGCTCTGAACAGCTCCCTGCAGTGTCAGAGTCTGAGTGATATTTTCCTGCTCTTCAAGAGCTCTGACTTCATCACCCATGACCTCACACAGCCGTAAGAATCCCCTCCACTCACTCACACTCTCACATTCTCACTTGGGCTGTTGCGGTGACCGCATTATCAAATTCCACGTGACCGTTGAGTCACAGTAATTTCCTATTATGCACTCTGGACATGCGTTGATAGTACCCAACTCACTAACGACCATCCGGTCCTAATGACCTGGTACTCAGGACTCTATTGTCCCTCCATCAGCTCGCTAATGGCCTGGTACTCAGGGCTCTATTGTCCCTCCATCAGGTTGTAATGGTCTGGTCCTCAGGAATCTATTGTCCCTCCATCAGTTATGAATGGTCTGGTACTCAGGGCTCTATTGTCCCTCCACCAGGTCCAAATGGTCTGGTACTCAGGGATTTATTGTCCCTCCACCAGGTCCTAATGGTCTGGTACTCAGGGCTCTATTGTCCCTCCACCAGGTTCTAATGGTCTGGTACTCAGGGCTCTATTGTCCCTCCATCAGATTCTAATGATCTGGTACTCAGGGCTCTATTGTCCCTCCATCAGGTTCTAATGGTCTGGTACTCAGGGCTCTATTGTCCCTCCATCAGGTTCTAATGGTCTGGTACTCAGGGTTCTATTGTCCCTCCATCAGGTTCTAATGGTCTGGTACTCAGGGCTCTATTGTCCCTCCATCAGGTTCTAATGGTCTGGTACTCAGGGTTCTATTGTCCCTCCATCAGGTTCTAATAGTCTGGTACTCAGGGCTCTATTGGTCCTCCATCAGGTTCTAATGGTCTGGTACTCAGGGCTCTATTGTCCCTCCATCAGGTTCTAATGGTCTGGTACTCAGGGCTCTATTGTCCCTCCACCAGGTTCTAATGGTCTGGTACTCAGGGCTCTATTGTCCCTCCATCAGGTTCTAATGGTCTGGTACTCAGGGCTCTATTGTCCCTCCATCAGGTTCTAATGGTCTGGTACTTAGGGCTCTATTGTCCCTCCATCGGGTTCTAATGGTCTGGTACTCAGGGCTCTATTGGTCCTCCATCAGGTTCTAATGGTCTGGTACTCAGGGCTCTATTGTCCCTCCACCAGGTTCTAATGGTCTGGTACTTAGGGCTCTATTGTCCCTCCATCAGGTTCTAATGGTCTGGTACTTAGGGCTCTATTGTCCCTCCATCAGGTTCTAATGGTCTGGTACTCAGGGCTCTATTGGTCCTCCATCAGGTTCTAATGGTCTGGTACTCAGGGCTCTATTGTCCCTCCATCAGGTTCTAATGGTCTGGTACTTAGGGCTCTATTGTCCCTCCATCAGGTTCTAATGGTCTGGTACTCAGGGCTCTATTGGTCCTCCATCAGGTTCTAATGGTCTGGTACTCAGGGCTCTATTGTCCATCCACCAGGTCCTAATGGTCTAGTACTCAGGGCTCTATTGTCCCTCCATCAGGTCCTAATTGACTGGTACTCAGTCCTCTATTGTTCCTCTAACCACTCTGACATCAATGCAAATACAACCGAAAATCACATCAAACACTTATCAAAACAATATGTGCTTTTAAAACTCACCTCACTGTAATGATCACAAAATGGACAGCGCTTTCTAAGGTGATGATTCATTCGAAACACCCATATATATATGAGCCCAAGCTCCCCCCAAAAAATGAATTAAAATGTTTGTGCTTTTTATACAATACATAGTCTAATAGCCTACCGCATATTACGCACTATAACATTTTTAATGTCTTTGTTGCATAATAGGTCTAGCCTAGAAAATTAAACAAATTCTAGTTATGCTTTTGAGTGTGGACTGTATTATTATGCCTACTGAATGGACCTTATGCTATTCTCCAAACTTTCTTTCCATGAGTCTGGGCGAGAACATATAGGCCACTGATTGTGCAGGGCGACTTACAGAGGTAGCCTACAATTATAGTGAATTTGATTTTGAATAATGGGGAATTTTTATATTTTTTTATACCTTTAACTACAGAATATCTCACCACCGTGTGCCTTTTCTTTCTCTCTCCTTCCTTTCTCAATCGCGCAGAGAGATAGGGCATAAACAGTTTAATTCAATATTTTTAGTTGGGAAAACATGTTACTATCGATGTTCCCCGAACAAATTTCAGTTTGGGTGGAATATCACCTGTCGTGCAGTGAGAGGCTGAATGCTCCTCAAACAGTGGTTGATGTGTGGAGTTTTGATGGTTGGCACTAAAAAGAGGAGGATTCCAGCTGCTACTATATTTATTTCTCAGCTGCTAATATGAAGCACATGCTCCGCTATAAAACAGGAGTAGCCTACACGCATAATTGAAAAACGAACCATGGGAAAGTGGCCTCTATTCGCTATTCGAGTGCATACGGATTACTTCTTTTCCCCCTGCCCCTGTTCCTACCCATTTTATAATGGGCCATTCTAAATCAAAACAAATTTGACATATTAGTAAAGACATGATTAAATTGAGAGTAATTGTTTACATACTGTTTTACCCTCTTCATATGTGTATATACTGTATTCTAGTTAAGGCTCATCCTATATACAGTGTATTCAGCGCCCTTGACTTTTTCAACATTTTGTCACATTACAGCCTTATTATAAAATTGATTCAATAAATAGAAATACTCATCAATCTACACACAGTAACCCATAATGACAAAGTGAAAACAGGTTTTTAGACATTTTTGCAAATGTATTAAAAAAACAAAAAACAGATCACATTTACATAAGTATTCAGACCCTTTCCTATGAGCGTCAAAATTGAGCTCAGGTGCATCCTGTTTCCATTGATCATCCTTGAGATGTTTCTACAACTTGATTGGAGTCCACCTGTGGTAAATTCAATTGATTGGACATGATTTCAAAAGGCACACCCCTGTCTTTATAAGGTCCCACAGTCGACAGTGCATGACAGAGTAAAAACCAAGCCATGAGGTTGAAAGGAATTGTCCTTAGAGCTCTGAGACAGGATTGTGTCGAGGCACAGATCTGGGGAAGGGTACCAAAAAATATCTGCACCATTGGAAACAAAGTGGTCTCCATCATTCTTAAATGGAAGAAGTTTGGAACCACCAAGACTCTTCCTAGAGCTGGCCACCCGGCCAAACTGAGCAATCGGGGGAGAAGGGCCTTGGTCAGGCAGGTAACCAAGAACCCGATTGCTACTCTGAGAGAGCTCCAGAGTTTCTCTGGTTTGATGAAACCAAGATTGAACTCTTTGGCCTGAGTGCCAAGCATCACTTCTGGAGGAAACCTGGCACCATCCCTATGGGGAAGCATGGTGGTGGCAGCGTCACGCCTTGGGGATGTTTTTCAGCGACAGGGACTGGGAGACTAGTCAGGATCGAGGGAAAGATGAATGCAGAAAAGTACAGAGAGATCCTTGATGAAAACCTGCCCCAGAGCGCTCAGGACCTCAGACTGGGGTGAAGGTTCACCTTCCAACAGGAGAACGACCCAAACCACAGAGCCACGACAACGCAGGAGTGGCTTCAGGACAAGTCTCTGATTGTCCAGCCAACGGGTTTCTCCACGCATCGCGCCGACAGAAACAAACATCTTTCTGGTAAGAAGAGGGGTGGGGGCGTATGCCTTATGGCCAACGTGACATGGTGTGATGAAAGAAACATACAGGAACTCAAATCCTTCTGTTCACCTGATTTAGAATTCCTCACAAGCAAATGTAGACCGCATTATCTGCCAAGAGAATTCTCTTCGATTATAATCACAGCCGTATATATCCCCCCCCAAGCAGACACATCGATGGCTCTGAACGAACTTTATTTAACTCTCTGCAAACTGGAAACAATTTATCCGGAGGCTGCATTCATTGTAGCTGGGGATTTTAACAAGGCTAATCTGAAAACAAGACTCCCTAAATTTTATCAGCATATCGATTGCACAACCAGGGGTGGAAAGACCTTGGATCATTGTTACTCTAACTTCCGCGACGCATATAAGGCCCTGCCCCGCCCCCCTTTCGGAAAAGCTGAACACGACTCCATTTTGTTGATCCCTGCCTACAGACAGAAACTAAAACAAGAGGCTCCCACGCTGAGGTCTGTCCAACGCTGGTCCGACCAAGCTGACTCCACATTCCAAGACTGCTTCCATCACGTGGACTGGGAGATGTTTCGTATTGCGTCAGATAACAACATTGACGAATACGCTGATTCGGTGTGCGAGTTCATTAGAACGTGCGTTGAAGATGTCGTTCCCATAGCAACGATTAAAACATTCCCTAACCAGAAACCGTGGATTGATGGCAGCATTCGTGTGAAACTGAAAGCGCGAACCACTGCTTTTAATCAGGGCAAGGTGTCTGGTAACATGACCGAATACAAACAGTGCAGCTATTCCCTCCGCAAGGCTATCAAACAAGCTAAGCGCCAGTACAGAGACAAAGTAGAATCTCAATTCAACAGCTCAGACACAAGAGGCATGTGGCAGGGTCTACAGTCAATCACGGACTACAGGAAGAAATCCAGCCCAGTCACGGACCAGGATGTCTTGCTCCCAGGCAGACTAAATAACTTTTTTGCCCGCTTTGAGGACAATACTGTGCCACTGACACGGCCTGCAACGAAAACATGCGGTCTCTCCTTCACTGCAGCCGAGGTGAGTAAGACATTTAAACGTGTTAACCCTCGCAAGGCTGCAGGCCCAGACGGCATCCCCAGCCGCGCCCTCAGAGCATGCGCAGACCAGCTGGCCGGTGTGTTTACGAACATATTCAATCAATCCCTATACCAGTCTGCTGTTCCCACATGCTTCAAGAGGGCCACCATTGTTCCTGTTCCCAAGAAAGCTAAGGTAACTGAGCTAAACGACTACCGCCCCGTAGCACTCACATCCGTCATCATGAAGTGCTTTGAGAGACTAGTCAAGGACCATATCACCTCCACCCTACCTGACACCCTAGACCCACTCCAATTTGCTTACCGCCCAAATAGGTCCACAGACGATGAAATCTCAACCACACTGCCCTAACCCATCTGGACAAGAGGAATACCTATGTGAGAATGCTGTTTATCGACTACAGCTCGGCATTCAACACCATAGTACCCTCCAAGCTCGTCATCAAGCTCGAGACCCTGGGTCTCGACCCCGCCCTGTGCAACTGGGTACTGGACTTCCTGACGGGCCGCCCCCAAGTGGTGAGGGTAGGCAACAACATCTCCACCCCTCTGATCCTCAACACTGGGGCCCCACAAGGGTGCGTTCTGAGCCCTCTCCTGTACTCCCTGTTTACCCACGACTGCGTGGCCACGCACGCCTCCAACTCAATCATCAAGTTTGCGGACGACACAACAGTGGTAGGCTTGATTACCAACAACGACGAGACGGCCTACAGGGAGGAGGTGAGGGCCCTCGGAGTGTGGTGTCAGGAAAATAACCTCACACTCAACGTCAACAAAACTAAGGAGATGATTGTGGACTTCAGGAAACAGCAGAGGGAACACCCCCCTATCCACATCGATGGAACAGTAGTGGAGAGGGTAGCAAGTTTTAAGTTCCTTGGCATACACATCACAGACAAACTGAATTGGTCCACTCACACAGACAGCATCGTGAAGAAGGCGCAGCAGCGCCTCTTCAACCTCAGGAGGCTGAAGAAATTCGGCTTGTCACCAAAAGCACTCACAAACTTCTACAGATGCACAATCGAGAGCATCCTGGCGGGCTGTATCACCGCCTGGTATGGCAACTGCACCGCCCTCAACCGTAAGGCTCTCCAGAGGGTAGTGAGGTCTGCACAACGCATCACCGGGGGCAAACTACCTGCCCTCCAGGACACCTACACCACCTGATGCTACAGGAAGGCCATAAAGATCATCAAGGACATCAACCACCCGAGCCACTGCCTGTTCACCCCGCTGTCATCCAGAAGGCGAGGTCAGTACAGGTGCATCAAAGCTGGGACCGAGAGACTGAAAAACAGCTTCTATCTCAAGGCCATCAGACTGTTAAACAGCCACCACTAACATTGAGTGGCTGCTGCCAACACACTGTCAATGACACTGACTCAACTCCAGCCACTTTAATAATGGGAATTGATGGGAAATGATGTAAATATATCACTAGCCACTTTAAACAATGCTACCTTATATAATGTTACTTACCCTACATTATTCATCTCATATGCATACGTATATACTGTACTCTATATCATCGACTGCATCCTTATGTAATACATGTATCACTAGCCACTTTAACTATGCCACTTTGTTTACATACTCATCTCATATGTTATACTGTACTCGATATCATCTACTGTATCTTGCCTATGCTGCTCTGTACCATCACTCATTCATATATCCTTATGTACATATTCCTTATCCCCTTACACTGTGTATAAGACAGTAGTTTTTTTGGAATTGTTAGTTAGATTACTTGTTCGTTATTACTGCATTGTCGGAACTAGAAGCACAAGCATTTCGCTACACTCGCATTAACATCTGCTAACCATGTGTATGTGACAAATAAAATTTGATTTGATTTGTCCTTGAGTGGCCTAGCCAGAACCTGGATTTGAACCCAATGAAACATCTCTGGAGAGACCTGAAAATACTGTGCAGTGATGCTCCCCATCCAACCTGACAGAGCTTGAGAGGATTTGCAGAGAAGAATGGGAGAAACTCCCCAAATACAAGTGTACCTTTACTTTGAATAATTTGGAAAAAGGACCTAATTATTAGCATGTGAGGCACATGGGCTACTAACAGCTTACTACACAACATACACTTAGTATTAAGTGGGAGATAGGTATACTGTATGCTACAGTATACCTATCTCCCTGGAATATTACATCATTTATTCAGCAGCGGCATATAAGACATTTTGGGACACCTTGTTGTGCTGTGCTCACTTGAATAAGAAGGTCAATGGTCCTTCTTGTGGGCAAATTATGTCATCAAACTTTGTCATCAAAGTCTGCAATTCTGGATATATGGTGCTTTCAAGACAACTGGGAACTCTGGGGGGGGGGGATAAACAAGGCTGTATCATGACGTCAGTGATCTTCAGGTCGGAACTCTAGAAAGAGACCATTCAAAACTTATCTTCCCAGTCGGAACACATTTTTTCCCCCAGACTTCCCAGTTGTCTTGAACTCACTGAAGTTTGAGATTTCCCAGTTGTTTTGAAAGTGGCAGAAATCATGCTGGATTGACAGTATGGCCAGTGTATTCAACATTAGAAAGGACACCAAAGCATGGAAAAGAGACCCTTAAACCCTTAAACCCAGACCCTTAAATACACCCTTTCCACTGAATAGCAGGCTTGTGATTTCGGCTTTGGTGGTTTTGGAGCAGTGTCTTCCTTGCTGATTGGCCTTTCAGGTTATGTCTATATAGGACTCGTTACTGTGGATACAGATACCTTTGTACCTGTTTCCTTCAGCATCTTCACAAGGTCCTTTGCTGTTGTTCTGGGATTGATTTGCACTTTTCGCACCAAAGTACGTTAATCTCTAGGAGACAGAACGCGTCTCCTTCCTGAGCAGTATGACGGCTGCGTGGTCCCATGGTGTTTATAGTTGCGTACTATTGTTAGTACAGACGAACGTGGTACCTTCAGGCATTTGGAAAATGCTCCCAAGGATGAACCAGACTTGTTGAGGTCTACAATTTTTTTTCTGAGGTCTTGGCTGATTTCTTTTGATTTTCCCATGATGTCAAGCAAAGAGGCACTGAGTTTGAAGGTAGGCCTTGAAATACATCCACAGGTACACATCCAGTTGACTCAAATTATGTCAATAAACCTATCAGAGGCTTCTAAAGCCATGATCTCGTTTTCTGGAATTGTCCAAGCTGTTTAAAGGCACAGTCAACTTAGTGTATGTAAACTTCTGACCCACTGGAATTGTGATACAGTGAAATAATCTGTCTGTAAACAATTGCTCGTAAAGATGACTTGTGTCATTTACAAAGTAGATATCCTAACCGACTTGCCAAAACTATAGTTTAATGGAGTGGTTGAAAAACAAGTTTTAATGACTCCAACCCAAGTTTATCTAAACTTCAGACTTTAACTGTAAGCATTTTGCTACACCCGCGATAATATCTGCAAAATATGTGTACGCGACCAATAAAGTTGGATTTGATGGGTGAAAATATGATGATACTGGATGAGAGAACAGCGTGTGCAGCCTGAGGCAAGCTTTTTGCTACTTTCTCACATCAATAGCCTATAGTCGCATCATGGAGCCCATATTTGTTTTGATTTCTAAGACATTTTAAGGTTTGTGTCATTCACAACTAAAGTTGCCAAATAACTGTAAATCTAGTGTATAGGGCCTGTTTCAAATGTTCACTTTTACGCTCACAGACACTTTATATGCGTCCTTGGTAAAAATGTCCTTTCTATTTTATTCAGCTAAGTAAAATTATATTCTTCATACTTAAAATAATGGCACAAGACTTATAAGCATATCTTGTCTGCTAAATGAACTAGCAACGTATGTCATGGTGCATAGCTAGATAGCTGACTCATATTCTGTTCTTCTGAGATACACATTTTCTTCATATCATAATGTTTCTTTAGACCTGCCTAAAATAA
Organism: Oncorhynchus kisutch; assembly: GCF_002021735.2. Classification (NCBI taxonomy): domain Eukaryota; kingdom Metazoa; phylum Chordata; class Actinopteri; order Salmoniformes; family Salmonidae; genus Oncorhynchus; species Oncorhynchus kisutch. The sequence continues at coordinate 9,117,832 of NC_034192.2, forward strand.
ATAATGGATTTATTGTGATGGTTCCATGTGCACTAAAAGCTTTTCTCAAATTGTGTGTACAAATTTGTTTGCTCCCCTGTTAGTGGGCATTTTATCCTTTGTCAAGGTAATCCAGCTACCTGACAGGTGTGGCATATCAAGATTATTAAACAGCATGATTATTACACAGGTGAACCTTGTGCTGGGGACAATAAAGGGCTGCTCTAAAATGTGCAGTTTTGTCACACAACACAGTGTCACAGATGTCTCAAGTTTTGAGGGAGCATACAATTGGAATGTCCACCAAAGCTTTTGCCAGATGATTTTATGTTCATTTATCTACCATAAGCCGCCTCCAACGTCATATTAGAGAATTTGGCAGCACGTCCATCCGGCTTCACAACCGCAGACCATGTGTAGCCACACCAGCCCAGGACCTCCACATCCTATGCCATCCTAGGCCCCCCCATGGCTGCGCCCCTGCCCGGTCATGTGAAATCCATAGATTAGGGCATAAGGAATTTATTTCAATATATTTAAATCCTTATATGAACTGTAACTCAACAAAATCTTTGAAATGGTAGCGTTTTATATTTTTGTTCAGTACAGATGGGTTTTCTACCCGCTGTGGAAAACACTGCAGGCAGTGAGTCAGCCTTGATTTAGTACTGAACTTTCAATTGTGAAGGGGCCAATGAGGAGCATTTGTTAAGTGTGCATGTGTGTGAAGCGCTTGTATTTGTGTGAATGCAAGTGTGTGTGAGTTTAATGTGAGTCTAGAACCAAATGGTCACTGTTCCAATCTCGCTCTACAGATTCCTTCACAGCAGTGACGAGGATTCTCCAAATCCAGCCATAAACTATGAGGTATTTAACACGCACTCACCTGCATTCACTCTCTTTTCCACACACACACACACACACACCTTCCCACTATTTAATAGTGTTGTGTTATACCCCTGAGTTCAGCTGGTCCTGAGGAAGTGGAGTGAGCTGCTACCTGGTGGGGAGTTCAGGTGTTTCATCAAAGAGAACAAGCTGATTGGTAAGTACTGTATGACGAGGTTAACACACCATTCACATTTACTCTCACCCTCCCTCAGCCACATTCAGAGAGCCTGTGTTCACTTGCACTGTTCCCAAGACAGTGTGGCAAGCGTTAGGGCTGTTGTGTGGACTGAAGATCTGTTCTGAGAGCTGTGTGTGTGTTCTTCAGGGATCTCCCAGAGAGACTATACCCAATACTACCACCACATCTCTAAGCAGGAAGCCCAGATCTGCCACTCCATCCAGGAGTTCTTCAGCCAACACGTCCAGTATCAGTTCCTGGATGAGGACTGTGAGTGGGATTCAGTGTGGTGTGATAATTAGAATATATTGTAATAAGAGTAATGCAATATATTTTCTGTTTTACAGTTGTGTTGGATGTCTACAGAGATAGCTGGGTAAGTCTTTTGTCATTTACTTTTCCAGACATTATTTCCTGCCTCTGTTTGGTTGTAGCCAAGGCTTTTCTATGAGTATGGGCATCTTTGACCCTGTGTGTGTGTTTGACAGGGGAAGGTGTGGCTGATCGATCTCAACCCCTTTGGTGAGGTGACAGATTCACTGCTGTTCACGTGGGAGGAGCTTACCTCCGGGAACAGCCTGTCAGCCAATCAAGAGGAGGGTGACACAGCCCAGCAGGTCAGTGAGAAATATGTGACACAGGCTGTGGCTTTGTTGTGCATATGCATGTGTATGTTTGTTCATGTGTGAAAGTCTTTCTGCGCTTATTATCCCTTTAACACCAGTTTGTGGTACGTCTGTATCTGTAGGAAGGCCCTGTGTTAACACCAGTTTGTGGTACGTCTGTATCTGTAGGAAGGCCCTGTGTTAACACCAGTTTGTGGTGTCTGTATCTGTAGGAAGCTCCTGTGTTCCGCTACACCACCAGTGATGTGACGGTGCAGCCCAGTCCCTGTCTGAGCTACCGGATCCCTAGGGACTTTGTGGACCTCTCCACTGGCGAGGACGCATACAAACTCATCGACTTCCTCAAACTGGTGAGAACCAGTGCAGTGGTGTTCACACAATTTAAGATTGTCTTATAACAACCCTGTGGCAATCTCCACAACCATCTTACAATTAAAATGTTGTATTTAACCTTTATTTAACGAGGCAAGTCAGTTAAGAACCAATTCTTATTTATAATGACGGCCTACATCGCCCAAACCCAGATGACGCTGGGCCAATTGTATGCCGCCCTCTGGGACTCCCAATCATGGCCGGTTGTGATACAGCCTGGATTCGAACAAGGGTGTCTGTAGTGACGCCTCAACCACTGAGATGCAGTGCTTTAGACCGTTGCGCCACTCGGGAGCCCGGCATTAGTTTTTATAATCTCAAACTTTCCCTCTTTGCTGCAGAAGAAACGCCAGCAAGAGGACTCTGAGGAAGAGGTGGAGGAAGAGGTACGACAGTGACAGCCCCTGAGGAGCAGGGTCTCTACACGGTGACTGTTCCCTCAGACTGTTAGCCTAGCATAACAATAACCCTAAAACTGTAAGGTTAGCGGTTAGCACAGAAACCACTATACACATGGAGGTTTGTCATCAGCTCTTGAATCTTCTGATGGAATCCATACACTTTTGGTCATCATCTTAGACCAATCCAGAATGCTGCAGATAGAAATGTTTTGAATAGAACAAACAACAAACCATAATGAGGAGAAAAGCATCATGACCGCTCTATGCGGTAAATTTCTACCTGCAACACTGTAAAAGTCCCATTAAATCTCATGGTTGTGTGTATATAAGAGGGGAGTTCTAAGCAGTGCCCCTGTTCTATTGGCCCGGTGTGTCTAATGTAAATATAAATACTGTAACTTAACATTGTGTAAAGGGGAATCTGTTACAGGAGTCTGTATAGGAATAAAGAATGCTCAAATGTATAATACAGTCCTGGGGAAGAGACGTGTCTTAGTTTGTGTGTATAGCAGGTACATCATGGGATTGCAATTTCTGAGGGAGATACCCAAAGGGTCAGAGTTTTCTGACTTAATCCACTGGACTTTCTCTCTTCACACACACCAAATGCACACTTTTCCATGTGCTTTCTGATGGTTTCGTTAGACACACATCTGTATGTAATAGCAATACAAAGGTTTACTCATGAAGTCTCTGTGAAACAGTATTTCAAACATTCCAGTTCCTTACTTACTCTCTCTGGTCATTATAGTTCTATCTATGTTATTGTAGAATTAGTTTTGATTCTTATCATTGGTTTATTTTCTATGTGCTGGCAAAGAGAGGTGTTCTGATTGGGTAATAAATTGCTGGTGTGTGCTCTTTGTTGTCAATCTGTTTTTGTGTAGATTTTCCACCAATGACTAGACCAGCAGGTTGAGAAAGAGAGTAGTGCATTTTTATTAGGGTCCACTTGGGGGAGTTGTTTACCTAAAATGAGAACCATCGGAGATGGTGAGCTGTCCTGGGCAGAGACAGTGGTCTGGGATAACAACATCACCATTCACGTGAAACGCATTTCCATTTGGATGGAATGCCTGGATGTTCTGTTTTGTCTTGAATAGTTACCACTAGTGTATAGCCTAGTAAGTAAAATGCGATAGCAAAGCATTGTTGGGATAGGATATTGCTGGTTAACCAATAGATCCTAGCCTGTATACAGATGCAGTGCATTGTTCAGAGAGCTGCAGTGTTGTATTATCTGAGCCTGGAGGCGGGGGCTTGTGTTTTCAGCACACTGCCCCTGCATGTGGGGGTGGGGGGGGGGTTGCAAAAAGATCAATGATGGGTGATGCCACACCCATCTGAGGGAAGGTGGGTGCCAGACTGCTGATAGAAAGAAGAGACTACTACACATCCATCATCCTCCTACCTCCCTTTTCAATTCCCCCTCGCTCTCTCCTCCTCTTCAGTGTGCCAAGATGGACATAAATCCTAGCCTACATTTCAGCCTGGGTTGACTAATCATCCTTCTGTGAGGGAGGGAGGGAGGCAGATATGTGAAAGTCTAACTTGAGAGAGCTGGAGATCAAAGGAGGGAGAAAGGGAGAGTTAGGGTAAGTGGGGAATAGATTTTCTTGAGCTGAGAGGGAACTGCAGTAGTTTGCAGCTGGAATACTCATGAGCGTCTAGAGCACACGCGCAGACACACTCTTGGCCCCTCTCTCACACACTCTTTTCTCCTATACACAACCTTTGGTAGGCCTGTCAGATGAAAAAAGTCTGCAGTTATGCTCTTCACGACTGGAGGATACTATTCCGTGTGTGTTTTTAGGTGGATTACAGCGCCTTCAGATAAGACACTGCAGTCAAGACTGCTTTGCTGGAGATGGGAGTATTTAACCATCTAAATATTAACACCCAAACTCAAATGTATTTATTAGTACATCAGAATATAATATGACCATTATAGTGTCTAAGATATTAAACTTGTGTAGGACCCATGAATTGCATTTCATTGCATCACCTGTCAACACTGTTTTGATCAAGATATAGTAATATGGCAAGTTTTCATATTTTATCTGGAGACACCCTTTCTCAAACTTCACAGCAAGTTGCATGGGTCCCAATGTAGACTCCATCATCTGACCTGGAATAGCCCAACATCCATCATAATAAACATTGGCCAATATAAAATAATTTACTTATTTAGAAACAGGTTTGTCCGTTTTTGATGGTTTGCAAATACTCTGGTTTCGTGAACGTATCTTTGGTGCAATGCGAATTATCTCTAGACATCCAGTCACACACACACACTTGTGCGCAACGCTGTCAAATCGAGCGATGAGCAGCATCCTAGCCTCCCTCATTGCCATAACAACCGATGGCACAATCAGCATGGTTAGATGAAATAATACTCCTCGGTCCTTGCATTACGCACCACACGGCTCAACAGAGGACTTCATTAAAACGGGATTTTTTTTTGGGAGAGAGAGACAAGGCGATCGCGCAAAGGTAACTCGTAGACCCAAACAATTTACGTCAAGATAATCTAGACCAGTTGAACCCTGCAGGTGCAACCGCTGAAAGCTCATTGTCGGTCAAACGGAACGCTGTAGACAGAAAAAGAAGCGAAGAAAACAGGAGACCTGTTCTAGAGAGCTGCGGAGATATTTCGACAGCGGGAAAGCCACGAGCTCGAAAAGGTTTTCTGCCTAGCTCGTTCTATGCGCGTGGGTCTGCTCCCCACGAGCAGGACGTGTAACTCGAAGCGTGGGAAAGCTGCGTTATCGCGGGGGGCTGCTGAGACTCACTGGCATCGTTTGCCCCGGTTTTCCCCTGTTCCACCATGGATCGGGAGAATGGAGAGTCCGGGAAAGGAACGTGGAAAAAGCAAGTCGACGATATCAAGAAAATATTTGAATTGAAGGAGATCCTCGGAACGTGAGTGTGTTATTACTTAATACCATTTTCAAAACAAGCCCTATTGTTGTGAATGCTAATTGGGTATGAATTTACATTGGTAAACCGCGGTAGGCCTTTGATAACTTTGTTGCCGAATGTAGTGGGACGCTCGCGCTGGAGACTTTGTATCCGTTTCGGTTTAATGACCGTTAAACTCCCGGTTTATCTGGAAGCCAGCAGAGCTGTTAGGTTATCTATGACGAGGTAGACTGTAGCGTGAGGCCATGCCTGGTTTGATGAGACGAGTGTTTGTTGGATACGCTATGATAGAGAAATATCGAATGTCACTTTTTGTAGGCTAGCCTATGTCATTACAAATTACTATGAGGCCTATTTGTAGGTTAAACTATGTAGGAACTGTTTGTAGAAAAACCTAGACCGTAGCCTGTGCCTTAATAAGGGGGGTTTGTGTGTTTTAGTAAACTATTTTACAACCGGTTACGCATGTCTTGTTCCGTTGTCTCTGTTGGTTTTATGCCGTCCTGGCTATTGTTTAGGTTAGCCTACTACATTCATCCTCCCTCTCTTCCCGGCCCACCGCTCTGACAGCTCCAGTTGTGCTGCTATCTATCATAGGAATGACCTTTTGGAGACGCAGGCAGTTAAACACTGATAACAATTGAGTCTCCAACCTTGTAAAAAATATATATGACCATTGGTGAGTGGTTATCATGGTTTTCTGTGTTTATCTCATCCAGAATGATTTATCGTTCAATGTTTAATCCTATTTATCACTAGGCGTATTAGGCCTACCGTGTAACTAACCTCATACATGAACGACTGGTTTTGGTTTGACAGCATCATAACGGTTCATTTGCAACCCATTTGAACAGCTTGTTCAGATGAAATGCTTGGCCAAATACCCCAGCCTCTTCTTGAAGACCGTAATGCCGACCGGACGGTGCGGTGCTGGAGGCTATAGCAGATTTTTCTCTCTGGCCTGTTACTTCATTCTGTTTGGCACAGAGGAACAGTTTGTTGACTGGACAGGCAGAATCGAGGGAGGACGGTTGGATTAAAGCGGATTAGCTGGCCATGGAAAACCTCCTAGTCCTGGAATAGGCCACTGTAACAGTTCAGACATGTTGCATAACAGTGATGGTAATAAATGATCATTATTACAAGTTTTCAACAGATCATTTCAGTGGGCAATGTGTCGTAGTTATTGAGTATATTAATAAGGTTGTGGAGTGTTGAACCATGGTTCTGCACTGTGTGTGCATGATGGCCTTTGCAGAATTCCAGGTATGCCCATTTGGAGCAGAGAGTGCATAAATTAGGCTCAAAGGTCATGTCTGATCTTTGTTTTTCATAAGGCAACATCAGTTTCACTCAAATCAACAAAGAGGAGATCGGAATTTCTACCGTGTGCCTGGAATTCACATAACAGATGGAAGTATGGACAGGTGCATTTTGGGTGTGTGTCTTTTACAGATGGACTAATGAGGGGCCACTCAGTTTCTCAGCTTATAGCGCAAGTCTCCCCTCTGTTACCATGGTGTCTATGTCCTAGCACCATTCAGTGGGCTGTATGGCGCAGCGGTCTAAGGCAATGCATCTCAAAGCTAGAGGCGTCACCACAGACCCTGGTTAGATTCCGGGCTGTATCACAAACGGACGTGATTGGGAGTCCCGTAGGGCGGCACACAATTGGCCCAGTGTCGCCCGGGTTAGGGTTTGGCCGGGGTAGGCCGTCATTGTAAATAGGAATTTGTTCTTAACTGACTTGCCTAGTTAAATAAAGGTTAAATAAATTCACAGCGTGACAAAGACACTGATTGGGGTTATTTACAAAGGATTTCCAGAGGTGCTGTTCATCCCCTTCACACGCGCACCACACTGGTACTGAAGACAGGTTTTCAGCACACCTCTGTTGTTCACTGGGTCCTGATCCTCCAGATTCCTTCCTGGTGGAGACATCTTCTCTGTTTCCTCAGGGGCGGGGCTTGGGGACCTGTCCTCCCGTCTGGTCTCTGGCCAGCGCGTTGTGCTTCGGTCTCTGGAACACAAAGGGGCCATCTGGGCACACACACACACACACTTGGCCTCAGGTTATAAGTATGACCTGGAATTTTTCTTTGTCAGGAAAAAATTCTCTGCCCTAAAAATATTACTCAGACATTTCATGTTAACGCCATAGCAACACATTAACCAGAGTTGTACTCAGCCTCAGCCTTTGACCTCGCTCCTGCTGATGTCGGGTGTTTTCCCTTTTTAATTCTCTATCAGCAGAAAAATAAGGGGAGAGGAGGGAGGGAGAGAGGAAGGGAAGAAAGACAGCAGAGAGTCAGGGACATTGACCGTGTAGTCTATTATCTTGCCCCAGTCTCTTGACCATTGGAGTCTTGTTTTCAACACTGAGAGGGAATGGAGAGAGGGGTTGAGAGTAGAGAAGGAATTGGAAGAGGAGAGGAATAGATAAGAAAGGAGATGAGGACAGAAGTGAATAGGAGAGGTTTGGAGGAGAAATACTGTTACATTGATTAGGGGTTAGGTAAGAGTTGGGGCTGAGTTACCACAACATGTTGCTCTGACACATTATGAGCTAGTCTTTAGAAATTGGATGAGAGATGAACATTTTTATTCACCTTGTAAAAAGATGGACAGAGCCTGTCACATGGCACCAGTCACGTTGGTCTTTTGTGCCTTGTTGCTTTGCTATACCGTGTCATAATGCTATATGACTGCATTTGTAAGATGTATGCATGTTTATAAGGCAATATTAACACTTCATAAGACGGTGCTTCAAGTCAAGCAGAATGTCACGTCTTTTGACCCCTTTTGACATTTGAGTCATTTAGCAGATGCTCTTATCTAGAATGACTTGCAGTTAGCTAGGTTTGACAAGCACATATCTCAGTCATAGTAAGTACATTTTTCCTCTAAAGTAGCTATCAGCAAAGTCTGAGCTAGCAGGAGGAAAAAGTCAAATCCAAGTGGGTTTTTTTTGTGTGGGGGGGGGGGGGGGGGGGGTGGTGAGGAGGGGATGTGATACTCTTTGAAGAGGTAGGGTTTCGGATGTTTTCGTAAGATGGGCAGGGACTCTGCTGTTCTAGCTTCAGGGGGAAGTTGGTTCTATCGTTGGGATGCCAGGACCGAGAAGAGTTTGGACTGAGTTAAGCAGGAGCTGCCCTCCCATAAAGGTGGGAGGGCCAAGAGACCAGAGGAGGCAGAACAGAGTACTTGGATTGAGATGTAGGGTTTGCTTATAGCCTGATGTTAGGGAGGGGCTGCTCTATAGGTAAACACCATGGTCTTGTAGTAGATGCAAGCTTCTACTGGAAGCCAGTGGAGTGTACGAAGGAGTGGGGTGACATGGGAGAATGTATGAAGGTTGAACACCAGGCGGACTGCAGTGTTCTGGATAAGTTGCAAGGGTTTGACGGCACAAGTGGGGAGCCCAGCCAACAGTGAGTTGCAGTAGTCCAGACGGGAGATGACAAGTGCCTGGATTAGGACCTGCATCGCTTCCTGTGTAATGTAGAAGAAACAGATTAATTTGGTCTCACTCCATAAAGTCAAATGGGTTGATTGCTGCTGCCGGTTTTAAAATGTCAGTCCGGAGACATTTCTCTATCAATTGGATCAGTCACACAAGCCACTCTGTAGGCTATAGCTTGGATCCATAGAGCTACTATGAGTAGTTCATGTACAGTCGTGGCCAAAAGTTTTGAGAATGACACAAATATGAATTTTCACAAAGTCTGCTGCCTCATTTTGAATAATGGCAATTTGCATATACTCCAGAATGTTATGAAGAGTGGTCAGATGAATTGCAATTAATTGCAAAGTCCCTCTTTGCCATGCAAATGAACTGAATCCCCCAAAAACATTTCCACTGTATTTCAGCCCTGCCACAAAAGGACTAGCTGACATCATGTCAGTGATTCTCTCGTTAACACAGGTGTGAGTGTTGACGAGGACAAGGCTGAAGATCACTCTGTCATGCTGATTGAGTTTGAATAACAGACTGGAAGCTTCAAAATGAGGGTGGTGCTTGGAATCATTGTTCTTTCTCTGTCAACCATGGTTACCTGCAAGGAAACACGTGCCGTCATCATAGCTTTGCACAAAAAGGACTTCACAGGCAAGGATATTGCTGCCAGTAAGATTGCACCTAAATCAACCATTTATCGGATCATCAAGAACTTCATGGAGAGCGGTTCAATTGTTGTGAAGAAGGCTTCGGGGTGCCCAAGAAAGTCCAGCAAGCGCCAGGACCGTCTCCTAAAGTTGATTTGGCTGCGGGATCGGGGCACCACCAGTACAGAGCTTGCTCAGGAATGGCAGCAGGCAGGTGTGAGTGCATTTTCCGGAGAAGACAAGGTGATCGCTACCATCAGTCCTGTGTCATGCCAACAGTAAAGCATCCTGAGACCATTCATGTGTGGGGTTGCTTCTCAGCCAAGGGAGTGGGCTCACTCACAATGTTGCCTAAGAACACAGCCATGAATAAAGAATGGTACCAACACATCCTCCGAGAGCAACTTCTCCCAACCATCCAGGAACGGTTTGGTGACGAACAATGCCTTATGATGGAGCACCTTGCCATAAGGCAAAAGTGATAACTAAATGGCTCTGGGAACAAAACCTGAATATTTTGGGTCCATGGCCAGGAAACCCCCCAGACCTTAATCCCATTGAGAACTTGTGGTCAATCCTCAAGAGGCGGTTGGACAAACAAAAACCCACAAATTCTGACAAACTCCAAGCATTAATTATGCAAGAATGGGCTGCCATCAGTCAGCTGCCCCAGAAGTTAATTGACAGCATGCCAGGGCGGATTGCAGAGGTCTTGAAAAAGAAGGGTCAACACTGCAAATATTGACTCTTTGCATCAACTTCATGTAATTGTCAATTAAAGCCTTTGACACGTATGAAATGCTTGTAATTATACTTCAGTATTCCATAGTCACATCTGACAAAAATATCTAAAGACACTGAAGCAGCAAACTTTATGGAAATTAATATTTGTGTCATTCTCAAAACTTTTGGCCACGACTGTAAGTCATGTAAAGGTAGCTGCTGGGAGTTAAGCACTATAGCGGCCATAGAGCCACAGGGCTTTGTCTGGCCTGGTGTCCTGTGTTCCAGCTTTACCCGAAGGCTGACACAACACTTTCAGAGCACCAGAGTAATGTCTCCAAGTGGAGCATAGGGAAGCTTTAGTCCGTGTGCATGTGTTCGTCCCTGGTGTCCTATTTTGCTGTACTTGTGTGTGCGTGTTTTTCTGCAGCATGCTGTTGTTGAATTATTAAACACTGTGAGCACCTGGGGGGCCCAGGTGTTCACATGATGCTGCAGACGGGTGTTTTTCAGGTATGCCACACCTCTCACTGCTGAACTGAGAGACAGTAGGGCAAAGAGAGGGAGAAGGGACAGAGGGCAAAGCAGAGATGCATTGTGGGAGTGTACCATCTAGGCCACGATGCCCTTAATTGAATGCTCTACTTCCTGGCTCCTGGCATTGTCCTCTTTCTGGGACTGCAGTTATCTCTCTCTCTCCCCCCTCTCTCTTTCTGCGTAGCTGTCCCTATTATCCGACCTTGCTGTCTCAGATGAAGTGTATGCAACTTTGAAAGCCAGCCTTGATAGTTTAGCACTGTGTCTCAGGAGTATAACAAGTATACAGAAAGCATACAGCATTTTTGTATTGTGATCAGTGTGTGTGTGTGTGTGTGTGTGTGTGTGTGTGTGTGTGTGCACGCATTTGGGCCTAATGGATTAAGGGTAGACTGTAATCGGGCATCTTCATTATAGGAAGAGACACGGATTATCCATCCATCCCTCTCACCTCTTTCCCCCAATCATTATCTCTCCACTCTTTTAATCTGTCCTTGTTCCATCAGCTGTTCCCTCTTCTTTTCTTCAGGTTTTTCTTCAGTGATGGTTATTTTTGCTCGTTGTTCTTGTTATGTGTGACTCCCGGTGCGTGGCCTCATTTAGTTCCTGGGATTCAATCCTAGATTATGTCTGAGTGGACTCATCTCAATTTGTTTTGACAGTATTGTTATACCACAGTGAGCTCATTCTGATCTAGATGACATACACACACTGTATATAGAGGGCCTGGGAAACATCCATCCAAAACAGTGGTCCCTGGCTACAGGGTAAAATCTAAGTCACCTTTTCCTCACCATATTATTGTCATTAATATATTTTTTTAAATCTATAAAATTAAAATGTAATGTCTTTCCAGATGGCAAAACAGATTTTTTTGAGCGGGAGTGTATCCAGACTCGAATACACACTTGTTTGTATTATCAAGACGTATACAACCATGTTCAGAAGTGCTCTAGTAAACTTAAGGGTGTTTTCACATAGTCCTTTTTAAAATAACTGATCTCAGTCCTCTTTAAAGTGAACTCTGGAGTAAAAAAAGAAAAAGCAAAGCAAATATTGTCTTTGTATTCATACTGCCCTTGACTTTGAATGAGGACTCAACTATTTTGCCAGTTCACTTCACCTATTAAGTGGTTCTAGTCTTCTTTGCATTCACATTGTTATGTTTAGAAAGGAAACAAGGACAAGCCATACCATGAGATCAGCAGTGTTGGGTTAGTGAAGTACAGGTAGTTCAACTAGAAATGTAACTACATTTTACAGTTGCTTGGTGGTAGTAGAACTACATTTAGATCTTGATAATGTTTTCAGTAGTTAATTACTTATTTTTTTGCCTTTTAACAGTTTAGCTAACTACTGGAACTACACTTTTTTTTTCGACAGCAGACCTGCCTAATTCCTCATTTTGTTTTAATGGGCTAAATTGCACATTCTGTTAACATCTGACTCCAGGGTGATCTGTTCTGTTATTTTGTAGTCTGGCATTTCATATTTAGATAAGTTTTCACGTAGTAGTTTGAATGTAGTGAACTTCTTTATTTATTAAGGGTAGCTTTAGTGTAGTTTAACTTCTTCCAGTGTGAAGTAATTGGTAGCTTGGAAACCTACTCTGTATATATACTTTATATAGGGCTCCCGAGTGGCACAGCGGTCTAAGGCACTGCATCTCAGTGCTAGTGGCATCACAACAGACCCTGGTTCGATTCCGGGCTGTATCACAACTGTCCATATTTGGGAGTCCCAAAGGGCGGCGCGCAATTGACCCAGCGTTTTTAGGGTTTGGCCGGGGTAGGCCGTCATTGTAACTAAGAATTTGTTCTTAACTGACTTGCCTAGTTAAATAAAATATTTTCAGAGTAGCTTACTGGTTATCGGGCAGCTACAGTTGAAGTCGTAAGTTTACTTAGCTAAATACATTTAAACTGTTTTTCACAATTCCTGACATTTAATCCTAGTAACAATTCCCTGTCTTAGGTCATTTAGGATCACCACTTTATTTTAAGAATGTGAAATGTCAGAATAATAGTAGAGAGAATTATTTATTTCAGCTTTTATTTCTTTCATCACATTCCCAGTGGGTCAGAAGTTTACTTACACTCAATTAGTATTTAGTAGCATTGCCTTTAAATTGTTCACTTGGGTCAAATGTTTCAAAAATGTTATATGGCATTGAGGTCAGGGCTTTGTGATGGCCACTCCAATACCTTGACTTTGTTGTACTTAAGCAATTTTGCCACAACTTTGGAAGTATGCTTCAGCTCATTGTCCATTTGCGACCAAGCTTTAACTTCCCAACTGATGTCTTGATGTTGCTTCAATATATCCAAATAATTTTCCTTTCTCATGGTGTCATTTATTTTGTGAAGTACACCAGTCCCTCCTGCAGCAAAGCACCCCCACAACATGATGCTGCCACCCCCGTGCTTCATGGTTGGGATGGTGTTCTTCGGCTTGCAAGACTCCCCCTTTTTCCTCCAAACATAACGATGGTCATTATGGCCAAACAGTTCTATTTTTGTTTCATCAGACCAGAGGACATTTCTCCAAAAAGTATGATCTTTGTCCCCATGTGCAGTTGCAAACCGTAGTCTGGCTTTTTGATGGCGGTCTTGGAGCAGTGGCTTCTTCCTTGCTGAGCGGCCTTTCAGGTTATGTCGATATAGGACTCATTTTTACTGTGGATATAGATACTTTTGTACCTGTTTCCTCCAGCATCTTCACAGTGTCATTTGCTGTTGTTCTGGGATTGATTTGCACTTTTCGCACAACAGTACGTTAATCTCTAGGAGACAGAACACGTCTACTTCCAGAGCGGTATGACGGCTGCGTGGTCCCTTGGTGTTTATACTTGCGTACTATTGTTTGTACAGATGAACGTGGTACTTTCAGGCGTTTGGAAATTGCTCCCAAGGATGAACCAGACTTGTGGAGGTCTACAATTTTTTTCTGAGGTCTTGGCTGATTTCTTTAGATTTTCCCATGTCAAAACAGAGGCACTGAGTTTGAAGGTAGGCCTTGAAATACATCCACAGGTGAGTAGGTGTCAACTCATCTTCTCCTTTTTGTGTCACCAATGTGGAGGGGTTATGGCAGGGGAAACAGGGTTGCAGTAGTCTAGTGTTGGGTGCTGGAATAATGACAAGCGAACCTGGGGAGCTTTGTGTTCACATTTCCCTAAAAAAGGGAACTGGACCACTGAATTCAAGCGCACCGAACTCCGACCACCACACGAGATGTTCTCAGTTCAGTTTGTTTCGGGGGCTATTTTGGGGGTTGTCAGTTCCTTTTGAGTGTTCACTTTGCTCAAAAGATTAAGCGAGCCGCACTGACTTCACCACAATTGGCTGAAACGAAGGTGTGTGCATCATTACGTGTACAACACTCCCTCTTGGGGAGGTTCCATGACGAGTGACTGTACAGACTATTGAGTAATAATGATCATCAACACCAGTCCATTATCGGATCAAAGCCCTATTTAGATACTCCAAATGGCCATTGCGTTGGAATGGGATTGGTATAAGGCGAGGGAGACCTAAGTCTTACTTACTCTAAGTTGTTTTTGATAGTAGCTGGTTTATTCCAGCTAGGCCTATACAGATTAGTCACGATGATTCTGTGTAGATTTGTATAGACCAGTCATACCGAATGACTTTGGTTTCATACACCTCATGGCCTAGTTCCTATATGACTCTGTTTTGTAGTTGGTCAGGCACAGAGCATGTTTGTGTGAGGGTGTGTGCTTTCAGATTTCACACACTACCTCATCTCCATGTTAGCGTCTCCAGTCTCATCTGCTGCTCGTGCTCTGCAATCGGAGACTGATGAGACGCGTGAGAGGAGCTCGCGGGGAGAAACTCTAATGGCCACCAAATTAATGTCACGGCCGCATCAGATCTGGAGCATGACATGAAGCTACATGTTAAGTGGTTCCTCTGTGTCTTCTGGGATGTGTTTTAATGCTGCGGCATTACTGAAGTCTACCCTTCTAAAGCAGCCCAGTTTTCAGGGCCATACAGGGTGTGGGAACAGTCTTGTTTTGCGAACACAAAAGAAAAAGGCCTCCATAACAGACCTTTCACTAGGAGAGGTTTAAGTGGTGGTGCGGTGTATATAGAAAAGTCATTAGATTACACACACACACTTACCACATTCTTACATGGCAATCCCATGGCATTTACGGCAGATTGCATCACCAGTCCCCACCATATCAAATAAAGCAGACCTAATAATACTCATATCTCTGTTTTAAACTGTCAGCGTATCAGTGAGATAAGCAAGGCTGGAGTCAGACTGCCTGTGATCTGATCTGTCAGGGATGTCTGTGTGTTTCCCGGAGATCCATAGGACCTCTCCCACAGCAGATTAACAGGCCCTCTATTGACCAGGCTCTCCTCACACACAGCCTATCAGAGGCTTGTTAGAGGAGGATCCTGTATGGATATTGGGATCATACCTGTAACATGATGAATTTGTCCCATAGCATCAGAAGTTTGAGAAAGGACAATGGCTGTTAAAAGTAGGGAAAAGAGAGGGCGAGAAAGTACCTGCATGCAGGTGTGTGTACGTACATTAATATTTAAGCTCGGCTGGTTAGAATGTATAACAACATACAGTGCCAGTCAAAAGTTAGGACATCTACTCATTCCAGGGTTTTTCTTTATTTTTACTATTTTCTATGTAGAATATTAGTGAAGACATCAAAACTATGAAATAACACATATGGAATCATGTAGTAACCAATATTTTAGCGTGCAAAGCTGTCATCAAGGCAAAGGGTGGCTACTTTGCAGAATCTCAAATTTGTTCAACACTTTTTTGGAAACTTCATGATCCCATATGTGTTATTTCATAGTTTTGATGTCTTCACTATTATTCTACAATGTAGTAAAAATAAAGAAAAACCCTTGAATGAGTGTGTCCAAACGTTTGACTGGTACTGTATATAAATACTCCTCAAAGGGTTAACAGCATTGGTGGGATTCCAGATGTACTATATATACAAAAGTATGTGGACATGCCTTCAAATGAGTGGATTCAGCTATATCAGCCACACCTGTTGCGAACAAGTGTATGAAATCAAGCACACAGCCATGCAATATCTGGAAGCAACGTCAGCACAAGAACTGTTTGTCGTGAGCTTCATGAAATGGGTTTCCATGGTCGAGCAGCACACAAGCCTAAGATCACCATGCGCAATGCAGCGTCGGCTGGAGTGATGTAAAGCTCACCACCTTTGGACTCTGGAGCAGTGGAAACGCGTTCTCTGGAGTGATGAATCACGCTTCACAATCTGGCAGTCCGACAGGCGAATCTGGGTTTAGTGGACGCCAGGAGAACGCTACCTGCCCCAATACATAGGAGGAATAATGGTCTGGGGCTGTTTTTTCATGGTTCGGGCTAGGCCCCTTATTTCCAGTGAAGAGAAAATCGTAATGCTACAGCATACAATGACATTCTAGACGATTCTGTGCTTCCAACTTTGTGGCAACAGTTTGGGGAAGGCCCTTTTCTGTTTCAGCATGACAATGCCCCCGTGCACAAAGCAAGGTCCATTTAGAAATGGTTTGTTGAGATCTGTGTGGAAGAACTTGACTGGCCTACACAAAGCCCTGACCTAAACCACATCGAACACTGTTGGGGTGAATTGGAACGCCGACTGCGAGCCAGGCCTAATCGCCCAACATCAGTACCCGACCTCACTAATGTTCTTGTGGCTGAATGGAAGTCCCCGCAGCAATGTTTTACCATCTGGTGGGAAGCCTTCGCAGAAGAGTGGAGGCTGTTGTAGCAGCAAAGGGATGTCGTGTCTTTGGCATCATTAAAACAGAAGGCTTATTTATCAAATAACTCTCTGTAATTATTATTACGCGATTAAACTGATTAATCATGTAACTGTAATTAACTAGGAAGTCGGGGCACCAAGGAAAATATTCAGATTATAAAGTTAGAATTTTCCTAATATAACTTTCAGATATTTGAATATCACTTAGTCTTCGAATGAATTAATTATTATTTACCTCATGTTAGTCTCATTCCAAACGTCGTAAATTGTTGGTTATCTGCACGAACTCAGTCTTCACTATGAGTCGTCCATACATCAATTGTCTTAAATCATTTATTTACTAAGTAATTCACAGAAATGCATAAACAAACAGTAGATAGTTACAAGGAAAGGATAATGGAGTTTCCCTAGTGGGATAAATCGGTATCGCGGCTTGGTGGACACAAAGGGAAGTGGGGGTCAACTGAGATGAGACACTACAAAGTTGATAATTATAACAATTGAAATTCTAATTCTTTGCACATGAACGCTCACTCATTCGGGAATAATTACAATCAATATATATATTTACGCTCAGTGTGTCGTCGGGATGTTGGTGAGTCTGTCCCCCCACTCTGTCGTGGTTAGAATGGATAGTTCAGAGTGACATTCTTTCATGTATTTATAGAATAGATGTTTCGGCGGTTGTCGGTCTTCACTTTCAATGATACCGAATTCCTAGCTGCAGACTAATAATTAATATCAAAGACTTGTTCTTATTCTGTCGGTATCTATAGTCTAAGAGTTTAACCACGTGGTATGGTTAAAAGATTCAGCCATCTACTCAAATCTTAGGTTTATGGTCTCCTCTCAAAACTTGGCCTCTCGTTATCAAGGGAAGCTGGTCTCCTCTCAACCCTTAGCCCCCTCGAAATTGAGGTAAGCTCGGTCTGGTGACAGAACCCAGGTGGGGGTTTTATTCATAAGAGCAGAAAAGGGGCTGTCCCAGGACGCCAGACCATAACTGTGCTCATGGGCGGTCCTCTGATTTAGTTATTCTCCAAAGGGAATTGGAGTTTACTTCATTAAATAGTCCAAAATCACATTACACAATTTCACAAGCAGTATCATCCTCACTCATTCCTCTTATACAACAATTAGATGTAAGCCTCATATCTGAGGCTATTGTATAAACAGCGTTATGGTAATGTAGCCGTATTGTCTCTCATGAGTTTCAAAAATTGTACCAAACTGACCAGTTCGTAGCTGGATTCTTCACCGATCTTTTATACGTTCTCCAGAACATAAATACTTTTTTGACCTCCAGTTCTGTGAGTGGGAAGAAATTCCTTTGTTCTCTCTATGAAAACTCACTCTCTCTCTATACTGTGGCCATGAGGAGATAATCTCCTCCAGGAATTTACGACCTGAGGTCGCAGCAGCCTGAGTGGAGGAGACGGGGGGGGGGGGGGGGGGGGGGGGTGCTCGCTGTACCCAAAGAGGGCAACGTCATGGCGGGGAGGACCAACTCTATATTAATGCCCATAATTTTGGACAAAGAAGTTCGACCAGCAGGTGTCCACATACTTTTGTTCATGTAGGGCATCTACAGGCTATGAATGGATGGCTTTGAGCCAAGGAACCTTCCCTTAGTTACATGGGGTTAAACGCTATAGCCTTGATGGGATGAGACCTGACTGCTGTTACCATGGATCCTGTTGCTCCCTGCCCTTTCTCAACTTATCAACGGTGTGTTCCTCTCACCTCCACTTCCTGCTCTCTGAGGGCCAATCCTATCACCCCAACTGATGAGTGGAAGGGAGGCGGATTTAAGGGAAGGAAAATATAGGCCTAGAGAGGGTGAGTTGAGGGATATGAGGACGTAAAAGAGATTTCTCTTGTCATTCTCTATTTTTGCCAAGTGTCTCTGTCACAATAGCATGGCTGATGGTAAACCTTCAGATTGGTGGGAGGAAATGTCTCATCCAAACAACAAAACTTTTTGCGACTTCTTACCTCTGACCCCCTAACCCTGCCAGCTTTAAGTCTTTAGCTAAAGCATCTCTAACATCCTTCTTCTTTCCTATCATCTTCTGTTTTCTCTGTCCTGCTCTCTCTCTCGTTCTCTCTCTCGCTCTCTCTCCAGTGCTATAGTTAGGTAGCAGCTACAGTTTCTCTCCAGTTCTCCTTACAATGAACCTCTCTCTCCCCGAGTCAACACTGTCACACCTTACTGTGGGAAAGCAATTGTGTGTGTGTGTGTGGGTAACGTATAGTATGTGTGTTTATGTGCAAATTGTAATAAATAAAAAATCGGAGGAAATCGGCCATGGTCTTGGTAATTAAAGAACGGTATATCCTGTCCAGTAGTAAGTGATTAGAGGTAATGGAATCAGTGCATTGGCAAACTCATATGGAGACAGAGGAACATTGGAATAATATCTCATCTCCAGAAAGACCAAAGTCCAAATAACGTTTGGCGTATATAGTAGGACAATTTGTCTTCCAGACAGGCAATTTAAGCGCACACAAGCAGAAAGGCACAAATGCATGAAAGCACACATATGTGTAGAACCTCTATAAACATACTCACAGTACACACACTATATACACACACATTTCTCTGTTTTATAGGTGACACTTACCTCAGGTCCATTACCTTATTTCTCTTTAGAAGCAGTGTGTGTGTCTGTGAGTCATATTTTAAAGAATGTCAAAGCCCTTGCTGTGTTGCACTGCATCTTGATTCATGATCTGTTAGTGTGTGTGTTTGTTATAGCTTGGCTAGCGTTGTCCTTAAACGGTACTCAAGGCTGCGCTCAGACTGGCTCTGTCTGGCCAGCCAGAAACCGCTGCTATCACACACGTACGTGCACATAATGCAGTCTTGGTCACCACCATGGTTGCAGTAATGCTCACAATGTACACATGCACGCACACACACACACTATTCAGTAGGTATCCTCATCCAGGATTTTCCATGCACTGTGCTCCGTCCCTCAATCCCTAAAGAACTCTCTTTCCCTCTTTCCATCTCCCCCTCCCTCCGTATCTCGCTCTCTCTTTCTCCACCTCCTCCTGTCAGAATGGTGTTCTCGAGTCAGCTCAGATCCCAGAGCCAGACTCTATAACTACATTTTTCAGATTTAACACCATTATAAAACTACCTATCCATGTCTGTAAGACATGCCTTTGGGAGTGAGCGAGGGAGAGGTGAGGGTGAGAGAGCGGGTGTAGATAAGAAGACTCTACCCTGATACATGCCCTTGTAGCTTCAAAACCACTCTATATGAGAGAGTGAAGTGTGGAGGTGGGATGACGGTCGCTCGTCTAGTAGGTAACGCCACCCAGTGCCGTGCATGCGCGTGTGTCCCTGTGTCTGAGGAGCACTCTCACCACGTGCTTCTACACCTGCATTGCTTGCTGTTTGGGGTTTTAGGCTGGGTTTCTGTACAGCACTTTGAGATATCAGCTGATGTACGAAGGGCTATATAAATACATTTGATTTGATTTGATTTGATTTTGTTTTGATGTGTGCCACTGATCACATTTCCCCCGCTGCCTGTCCTTTTGATTCGCTTGAAGCCAAACACTGAGACTACACACACACTGAAATGCAGTGTACCCAGAAAGACGGGACACAAAGCAAGACTGCTTTATGTACTTATTACATTGACGTATCATGTTCCCATATCACAGACGTGTGTGTGTGTGTGTGTCTGTGTGCGTGAAGGCAGACTCTGAGCATCACATCAAGATCTCCCGGTTTTACCAATTTGACTTCAGATTCGGACATTTCTCCAAATGTCAAATTTCGAAGTGATTCCAAAGAGTCAAGGGCTAGGGTTTGGGATAGGGTCAAAACATTAAGTTAAGGCATTCATTCTGAATTGTTCGGATAAGGTTAAATCTATAAAATGTGAAAACGACTATTTGCCACAGCTCCCTTGCAAAACCCAAGCTTACTTCATGGTAATAGCGCTCACTGTTGCCCCTAGTGGCCGGTTTTGAAGGCATCTCCCGACGTCCTCGGGACATGTACAGACGTCCAATTTCGAAGTCGATCCTGGCTGCATCCCTCCCCCCTCTTGCTTCCTCTTAACACACTGTGTGCTCAGGTACAATGGAACTACAGATAGGGGAATTCAAACGGCAGCTCCTAAACATCTCCATAATTGTATTGTTAGCGTAATTGCTAGTGGTTATTAGCTATGTCAGAAAAACAGGTCTGTTTTTTAAATACATTTGGGCTTTTGTTGGAGCTGCGGGTACACTCATAACAGCATCCTACTACATCCAAGCCCCCCTTCTCTCTCTCCCTCCCTCTAGAGTCTACACTGCCCCTCCTCTCCCTCTCTTTTTCCATCCCCTCCCTCACACGTTCTTGTCATTGTAATGAGGCAGTGCTGGAGATAATGTAGCTAATCAATGACTATGCTAATAAGCTTGCTGACAAACAGTTGTGTTGTTGGTAAGGCTGGTCCAACAGCTCTTACAATCAGCTTCTACTATGACTAAGGTTAGGCAACACCCGAACGAGGCACAATCATGCAATCTTGTGTGTGTGTGATGAAGTGAATGACTGAGTGAGTGTGTGACTAATGTGACATTAATGGTAATTTAAATTAGTGGAGATGTTGTTTAATCACTGTAATGCTGTGTCAAACTGTACCCCGGCCTGCTTTCCTGTGAACACCTGTATGTGTGTGTGCACTGTTCTTCTGCTATTAAAGAAGAGGATGTAATGGTCTGGGTTTTGCTGGTGCAGAGGAGTCAGGCGCAGGACAGCAATGATGAGTACCGTAATTTCCGGACTATAAGCCGCTACTTTGAACCTCGCGGTTTATACAATGACGCGGCTAATTTATGGATTTTTCCCACTTTCACAAGATTCATGCCGCCAAAAAACTGAGCACCGTCACATAATGTGACGTAAATCGAGCGCGCTCAAACTTCCCATCATTCTGATTACGGTAGTAATTTTGTCACCCTCATCATGGCAAAGACACGGAGAAATGCATATGATGCAGCTTTCAAGTTGAAGGTGATCGATCTGGCTGTTGGAAAAGGAAATAGAGCTGCTGCACGGGAGCTTGGCCTTAATGAGTCGATGATAAGACGTTGGAAACAGCAGCGTGAGGAACTGACTCAGTGCAAAAAGACAACAAAAGCTTTCAGAGGGAAGAAAAGCAGATGGCCCAAAGTATTTGCAGCCACTCGACATCAGTGTAAATCGTGCATTTAAGGTGGCGCTCCTTGTTCAGTGGGAGGCTTGGATGACAAGTGGGGAGAAATCCTTCACTAAAACAGGCCGCATGCGAAGAGCACCTTATGGTCAAGTCTGCCAGTGGGTCCTGACAGCGTGGAGCATTGTCAAAAAATCCACTATCATCAACGGTTTCCAAAGGCTGGACTGCTGCGTGTTGAAGGGGCAGCATGAGCTCAGCGGGGAATTTGCCTCCGGATGAAAGTGACGAGAGCGACAATGAAAACGATCCAACATCGGATGAAGCAATTCTGAGGCTATTCAACTCCGACACCGAAGGAGATGACTTCAGTGGTTTCAGTGCACAGGAGGAGGAAGATAGTGACCAATGACTTTCTTGGTAGGCTACTGTCTAATTTTTGTTACAAGCCGTGTTTCGTTAAAGCCTATTTATTTTTGTTACAAGCCGTGTTTCGTTTAAAGGCTGTATAAAGTTCGTTTGTTTCAATGTACCGGCAGGCTTAGACATGTGCGGCTTATTTATGTACAAAATACATATTTTTTAATAATTCAGTGGGTGCGGTTTATATTCAGGTGCGCTTAATAGTCCAGAAATGACGGTAACACAAGTAACTTTACTCAAATATTCCAATAACATGTCGTAATAACATACCGAGCCCACAATAACGGACCAAACATACATAAAACAATCACACACAAAAACCATGGGGAAAACAGAGGGTTAAATAATGAACATGTAATTGGGGAATTGAAACCAGGTGTGTAAAACAAAGACAAAACAAATGGAAAATTAAAAGTGGATCGGCAATGGCTAGAAGGACGGTGACGTCGAACGCTGCCCGAACAAGAAGAGGGACCGACTTCGGCGGAAGTCGTGACAGAGGAGCACTGAAGGGGAACATTTCTTTAAATATCTCTCTCTAATTGCAGATGTGAGCAGAATGAGACTAGCATGCTAACAAGCTAAAAGGAAGCCGTGTCTGTGATTTGACGAGGACTCTCCATTTAACCCCAGCCTTCCTCTGACACCATGTGGTGTGCTAGCAGGAGTTGGTGTAGCAGCATTCACTCTCTTTGTTAGCACACCGCGTGGCTGTGTCTGACCACGTGCCTCTCAGCAGGTGTATGTATAGCGAGAAAGCTGAGCATAATGCCCAGTGGTCCATTAGGTGTGTTTGTGAGCCCTCCTATCAAGGGAACACACGGTACAGGGTCTGCTGATGCTAGGCTATCCCTCTTCTCTCTAAGAGTAAATAGGAAATCTGCAAGGTCATGATAAAGATGAACTGCTGAGTCACCTTCTAAACTCCACTGGCATCAGCGAGTCTCTGGTCTGTCATCACAACAGCTCTCTCTCACCTCTCAACATACAGAGCAGAGAGCTGCTGTTGGCGTAATAGATTAACCACAAACACACAGGTCATATTGATTTTTGCACTGTGGT
Source organism: Oncorhynchus kisutch (assembly GCF_002021735.2). NCBI lineage: Eukaryota > Metazoa > Chordata > Actinopteri > Salmoniformes > Salmonidae > Oncorhynchus > Oncorhynchus kisutch. Next base: position 9,140,997 of record NC_034192.2, read on the forward strand.
TGACTGACTGTTAAGTTCCTAACAGGGCTGAGCCAGTCCTCTGTTGGCTGCGGCCCAAAGGTTAACCAGTGGTTGCCATGGTAGTATGTTTTTAAAATATGTATTTTCCAGGAAGTTGAAAACGCATCTTTTCCGGATGTTGAAAAAAAAATTCTAGGTGTTGAAATCAGGCAAATTTTTGGTTCTGAATGAAAGTTGAAAAGAAGTCATTTATAGACATCTATGTTTGGATCAAATCAAGGCTGGTCCAGACCGGACAAAATCTGAACCAAACATAGACGTCTATGATTGGTTAAGATTTAGTCCGGACGGGACCAAAAATCAGTGAATGTGGAAATCAAGGCCGGTCGGGATTGCACCAAAAAACCAAACATCCAGAAGGTGTCGGTCCGTGCTTACTGAGTTGTAGCCTACAGTGTACCTTGAAATTTAATTTGATGAATGCACATCTATGTGGTAAGCCTACTGTTTGTAAAACGCAAAAAAAACATGTCTGGACAGGACCAAAAAAGGACATCCAAAAGATGTTGGCTCGTGCTTACTGGGGTGCAGCCTACTATGTCGGCTGCAATGGAATGTTATGAATGCCCATTTATATTGTAGGGCTAACATTTGTGGAACAGGCTGTTGCCATTGGCTTTATTAATCCGGATTCCTGTGACGAATCAATTTGGCTATTTGAGCTCTGAATATCAGCTACTCAACTTTATCAGGAGTTATCGTGAGCCTATTTGCAATGTGTTTACACAGCAGGAGACGCAGGATTATTTTATTTTTCACAGTGATCAGTTTGTCAAAAATGGACAGATACAAACTTGAACCCACTGTCAATGGGGTGACACTACTGAACAACAGTGATTGTCCCTTCCATATTGTCCATTTGACTTGTACTGTTTTTAGGATATGTTATTTGTTGACATGAGAATTATTTTATTTAAAAATATATATATTTTAGCACAATTTAGGTTATTTGATGGGAGAAACCTGCATGATTTTAAAAAGTGTCTGTCTCAGATTACATTGTCATACATTTTATCTCCAGCCTGTAGGCTACAGAAAAGGCTGCATACTCGTTCTACCATAGACTATATCTGCTATGTGATGTTTGACGGAACGTTGGTGGATGCATCTCTCCAACAACACCCTGGAGAGGCACGCTGGGAATGGACCAGCAAAATATTTTGCAACCCTGCCTTTGACAAAGTGGGCACTGCTTATCACAGGGCGGCATCAGCCTTCACCTAAAACTCCCATATATGTTTGAGAGAAATTGTCATTGTTTTTGGGCAGAATTTTGTGAGGTTTGATTTGTTGTTGGAAGTGCGTCTTGGTTAGTTTAGCTCAGAAAATGCTGCCCTCGTCAATCTGCAACCATAGGCGGCCACCTAATGAGCGGGCCGGCCGTGACGGTACCAGCTTCTAATGGCCACTAGCCGTTACCATGGTGAATGTATCCTTTGTGGTTTGAAAACCTCTACACCTCCCAGTTTGTATGTATACATTATAGATGTAAGAGAGAGAGAGAGGGATATGTTCATTTCTGATTTCCACCCATTCAACAATAGGTTGTAGCATTTTGAAGGCAGATTGAAGAGGACAAATAGGAGAAAACGCAGTTAGGATCCCAGTCCCAGACTGGTAGAGATCTTTATTTTCATTTTGTGATGTAGTGGTGGACACAAAATGATACGTGTCCTCTCTTCATTACTACTCAAACAGGCCATTTTTCATTGAATTAAACAACCACACGTTATCCTTATGATTATAAACCATCACTCCTGTTTCTCTCTCCCTCTCCTCTTTCTCTCCCTCCCTCGCCCTCTCTCCTGAACATCTTTCTTTTCTGTCTACCTTTTTCCATAATCTCTCTCGCTCCTTTCCTTTTTCTCTCTCTCTCTCTCCATCCCTTTCTCTTGCTCTTTTTTTTCTCTCCCTCGCTGTCTGTTCTGCTTGTCTGCGTTGAATAGTCGGTGTTTACTGGAATGGAAAGAGTCCGGATGAGGGAAGCTGAGGCAATAAGACAGTATGACTGTCCTTTTGGGCTGTAGAAAGGGCTGACTGCTCGCACCCCCCCCCCCCTCTCTGCGTGAGGGTCAATATAGTGGCCCATGCTGTTGGAAAAGGCAGGTTCAATCCCCTGTATCTAATCATCAATAAGCCATTACTCACTCTGATAGGCTGGTAAGCTCCTTAGCAACACCGCCGCTCTGTTGCTAACATCAGGAACAGGGGAATGCAAAACACAGGCTTGTTTTTCCCAGAGTTTATAGCATTATGTTGGCGACAGAGATTGATATGTGACCCACCACCTGGAATCAGTCCTATGTAGCAACATTTTAAATAGTTTTTTACATTGATTAAAAGTAGACAGAGCTAGAAAATTGTATATCATACATTGCAGTTGAGGAACAATTGGAAAGTAATTCTGCTTTGAAAGTTGATAAACTTGTAACCCCACTTTTGAGAAAATGGGCCGTGAATGTTTTGGTAAACCTACTGGAGAGCTCTTCTTTGTCTCCACCCATTCATCATCGTTCACACCCTCTTAAGCCTTAGCTCCACCAATCTCTTTAAGGATACACATGTGAAGCTATGGGCTGAACAGAGTGATTTAAGATAGTGTTTTTTTACTACTACTTTTTTGTACTAATTTCACCACTTTTAGTCTTGAAATCTGTGGTTGTTCACTACACTATCTAGTCCTTGGCCTATATTCTAATCTGACTTTGATGCAGGTCATGTTCTTCACATTACCATCTCTGGTAAACGCACACTACAAATAAAATCTTTATTTGTCACATGCACAGGATACAGAAGGTGTAAGCTTTCTTGATCTGAGGATATAGAACTAGTATTTATTTCTTTATAGTAGCTTGGGTGTTATCGCCATGTCTGCATTCAACTCTGTTCTGTTGTGTAATTACCTTTTACAGAGTAACCATCTTCTATTATCTCACTGCTGTCTACTGGAAGAACTACACTTAAAGACGTACTCTGGCGACGAAAAGTATTTTTTAAACCTCCCACTTTGGGCTGGTTGTGTCAATGTGTAGTTCATACATGCATAATATATGAGTCGAATTACTGTCTTAACTCAATTAAGACAGTAATCCCTGGTTTGAAAGCGACTTTTCTTGAAGCTATGCTTTGCCATTTTCCCAAACATGGGCCGGCCCCCTAGCAATTTAAGTTATAGCCAATGAGCTTCAGCCCCTCGCATTTGAGTGACAGCTAGCAAGATGTCTGCCCAGTGTTAATCAATGTGGTTGCAAGGTGGGCCCAACAGCTCAGTGGCCACACCAGAGAGGGAGAGATCAGCAACACAATTAGACCCAACCAAATCATGATAAAACAAAAAGATTATTACTTGACCCATTGGAAAGAATTAACCAAAAACACTGAGCAAACTGGAATGCTATTTGGCCCTAAACAGAGAGTACACAGTGGCAGAGTGACTGACCCAAAATTAAGGAAAGCTTTGACTATGTACAGACTCAGTGAGCATAGACGTGCTAATGAGAGAGGCCGCCGTAGGCAGACCTGGTCCTCGAGAAGACAGGATATTTTTTATTTTTTTATTTAACCTTTATTTAACCAGGTAGGCAAGTTGAGAACAAGTTCTCATTTACAATTGCGACCTGGCCAAGATAAAGCAAAGCAGTTCGACAGATACAACGACACAGAGTTACACATGGAGTAAAGCAAACATACAGTAAATAATACAGTATAAACAAGTCTATATACAATGTGAGCAAATGAGGTGAGAAGGGAGGTAAAGGCAAAAAAGGCCATGGTGGCAAAGTAAATACAATATAGCAAGTAAAACACTGGAATGGTAGTTTTGCAATGGAAGAATGTGCAAAGTAGAAATAAAAATAATGGGGTGCAAAGGAGCAAAATAAATAAATTAAATACAGTTGGGAAAGTGGTAGTTGTTTGGGCTAAATTATAGGTGGGCTATGTACAGGTGCAGTAATTTGTGAGCTGCTCTGACAGTTGGTGCTTAAAGCTAGTGAGGGAGGTAAGTGTTTCCAGTTTCAGAGATTTTTGTAGTTCGTTCCAGTCATTGGCAGCAGAGAACTGGAAGGAGAGGCGGCCAAAGAAAGAATTGGTTTTGGGGGTGACTAGAGAGATATACCTGCTGGAGCGTGTGCTACAGGTGGGAGATGCTATGGTGACCAGCGAGCTGAGATAAGGGGGGACTTTACCTAGCAGGGTCTTACATGGAGCCAGTGGGTTTGGCGACGAGTATGAAGCGAGGGCCAGCCAACAAGAGCGTACAGGTCGCAATGGTGGGTAGTATATGGGGCTTTGGTGACAAAACGGATTGCACTGTGATAGACTGCATCCAATTTGTTGAGTAGGGTATTGGAGGCTATTTTGTAAATGACATCGCCAAAGTCGAGGATTGGTAGGATGGTCAGTTTTACAAGGGTATGTTTGTCAGCATGAGTGAAGGGTGCTTTGTTGCGAAATAGGAAGCCAATTCTAGATTTAACTTTGGATTGGAGATGTTTGATATGGGTCTGGAAGGAGAGTTTACAGTCTAACCAGACACCTAAGTATTTGTAGTTGTCCACGTATTCTAAGTCAGAGCCGTCCAGAGTAGTGATGTTGGACAGGCGGGTAGGTGCAGGTAGCGATCGGTTGAAGAGCATGCATTTAGTTTTACTTGTATTTAAGAGCAATTGGAGGCCACGGAAGGAGAGTTGTATGGCATTGAAGCTTGCCTGGAGGGTTGTTAACACAGTGTCCAAAGAAGGGCCGGAAGTATACAGAATGATGTTGTCTGCGTAGAGGTGGATCAGAGACTCACCAGCAGCAAGAGCGACATCATTGATGTATACAGAGAAGAGAGTTGGTCCAAGAATTGAACCCTGTGGCACCCCCATAGAGACTGCCAGAGGTCCGGACAGCAGACCCTCCGATTTGACACACTTCTATCAGAGAAGTAGTTGGTGAACCAGGCGAGGCAATCATTTGAGAAAACAAGGCTGTCGAGTCTGCCGATGAGGATGTGGTGATTGACAGAGTCGAAAGGCTTGGCCAGATCAATGAATACAGCTGCACAGTAATGTTTCTTATCGATGGCGGTTAAGATATCGTTTAGGACCTTGAGCGTGGCTGAGGTGCACCCATGACCAGCTCTGAAACCAGATTGCATAGCAGAGAAGGTATGGTGAGATTCGAAATGGTCGGTAATCTGTTTCTTGACTTGGATTTCGAAGACCTTAGAAAGGCATGGTAGGATAGATATAGGTCTGTAGCAGTTTGGGTCAAGAGTGTCCCCCCCTTTGAAGAGGGGGATGACCGCAGCTGCTTTCCAATCTTTGGGAATCTCAGACGACACGAAAGAGAGGTTGAACAGGCTAGTAATCGGGGTGGCAACAATTTCGGCAGATAATTTTAGAAAGAAAGGGTCCAGATTGTCTAGCCCGGCTGATTTGTAGGGGTCCAGATTTTGCAGCTCTTTCAGAACATCAGCTGAACGGATTTGGGAGAAGGAGAAATGGAGAAGGCTTGGGCGAGTTGCTGTTGGGGGTGCAGTGCTGTTGACCGGGGTAGGAGTAGCCAGGTGGAAAGCATGACCAGCCGTAGAAAAATGCTTATTGAAATTCTCAATTATGGTGGATTTATCAGTGGGGACAGTGTTTCCTATCTTCAGTGCAGTGGGCAGCTGGTAGGAGGTGTTCTTATTCTCCATGGACTTTAGTGTCCCAGAACATTTTTGAGTTAGTGTTGCAGGAAGCAAATTTCTGCTTGAAAAAGCTAGCCTTGGCTTTTCTAACTGCCTGTGTATAATGGTTTCTAGCTTCCCTGAACAGCTGCATATCACGGGGGCTGTTCGATGCTAATGCAGAACGCCATAGGATGTTTTTGTGTTGGTTAAGGGCAGTAAGGTCTGGGGAGAACCAAGGACTATATCTGTTCCTGGTTCTAAATTTCTTGAATGGGGCATGTTTATTTAAGATGGTTAGGAAGGCATTTTTAAAGAATATCCAGGCATCCTCTACTGACGGGATGAGATCAATATCCTTCCAGGATACCCCGGCCAGGTCGATTAGAAAGGCCTGCTCGCTGAAGTGTTTCAGGGAGCGTTTTACAGTGATGAGTGGAGGTCGTTTGACCGCTGACCCATTACGGATGCAGGCAATGAGGCAGTGATCGCTGAGATCTTGGTTGAAGACAGCAGAGGTGTATTTAGAGGGCAAGTTGGTTAGGATGATATCTATGAGGGTTCCCGTGTTTAAGGTTTTGGGGAGGTACCTGGTAGGTTCATTGATTATTTGTGTGAGATTGAGGGCATCAAGTTTAGATTGTAGGATGGCTGGGGTGTTAAGCATGTTCCAGTTTAGGTCGCCTAGCAGCACGAGCTCTGAAGATAGATGGGGGGCAATCAGTTCACATATGGTGTCCAGAGCACAGCTGGGGGCAGAGGGTGGTCTATAGCAGGTGGCAACGGTGAGAGACTTGTTTTTAGGGAGGTGGATTTTTAAAAGTAGAAGTTCAAATTGTTTGGGTACAGACCTGGATAGTAGGACAGAACTCTGCAGTAGATTGCAACACCGCCCCCTTTGGCAGTTCTATCTTGTCTGAAAATGTTGTAGTTTGGAATTAAAATTTCAGAATTTTTGGTGGTCTTCCTAAGCCAGGATTCAGACACAGCTAGAACATCCGGGTTGGCAGAGTGTGCTAAAGCAGTGAATAGAACAAACTTAGGGAGGAGGCTTCTAATGTTAACATGCATGAAACCAAGGCTATTACGGTTACAGAAGTCGTCAAAAGAGAGCGCCTGGGGAATAGGAGTGGAGCTAGGCACTGCAGGGCCGGCCTGGATTCACCTCTACATCGCCAGAGGAACATAGGAGGAGTAGAATAAGGGTGCGGCTAAAAGCAATAAGAATTGGTCGTCTAGAACGTCTGGAACAGAGAGTAAAAGGAGGTTTCTGGGGGCGATAAAATAGCATCAAGGTATAATGTACAGACAAAGGTATGGTAGGATGTGAATACAGTGGAGGTAAACCTAGGTATTGAGTGATGAAGAGAGAGATATTGTCTCTAGAAACATCATTGAAACCAGGAGATGTCATTGCATGTGTGGGTGGTGGAACTAATAGGTTGGATAAGGTATAGTGAGCAGGACTAGAGGCTCTACAGTGAAATAAGCCAATAAATACTAACCAGAACAGCAATGGACAAGGCATATTGACATTAAGGATACGCATGCTTAGTCGAGTGATCAAAAGGGTCCGGTGAGTGGAGAGGTTGGTTGGGGGTCACGGCGATTTAGACAGCTAGCCCGGCCATCGGTAGCAAGCTAGCATAGGATGGAGGTCTGTTATTAGCCACCTCTTGCGTTCCGTCAGTAGATTAGTGGGGTTCCGTGTGGTAGAGGGGATTAATCCAAATCACACAACAACAAAAATAAAAGCAATAGATATAGTTATAGAGGCCCAAGAAGAAAACATAATAATAATAAAAATAAATAAATAAATTGTCCTATTGTCTATTCAGATAGCAGCCGATAAGACAGCTAACGGTTAGCAGGCCGCAGATGGGCTTCAGGTAAAGTCGCGACGGAGGAGCCAGCCGGATAACTCCTTCGGGTAGATAACGTCGGCAGTCCAGTTGTGAAGGCCCGGTGGGGCTCCGCGTAGGCAGTAAAACGGGTCCGGATAGGTGACTGCAGCCCAGGAGTGATTGATGGAACTCAGGAGTGATTGACGGAGCTGGCTAGCTCCGGAATAATTGATGTTTGCTCCGGAATCGACGAAAGCCGATATATGCACACTGCCCACAAAATGAGGTGAAAACGGCGCTGTACTGCACTTCCTAACCTCCTGCCAAATGTATGACAATATTAGAGACCCATATTTCCCTTAGATTACACAGACCCACAAAGAATTTGAAAACAAACCCAATTTTGATAAACTCCCATATCCATTGGGTGAAATACCAGTGTGCCATCACAACAGCAAGCTGTGTGACTTGTTGCCACAAGAATACAATCCATATTTATGTTTATTTTCCATTTTGTACTTTAACTATTTACACATTTCGACTCGTGGGCCATTCCCTGACGAATTGAGGCTGTCCTGAGGGAAAAAGTGGGTGCAACTAAATACTAATGTTTTGTACACTCGGTATATGTGACGTAGTACGCAATTCTCAGGGACCAGTTTTGGCTCGTGATTGCTGCTTTCTCTTTGAGGTTCTCTTGTCTCGGTCTGTTTGTTTGAACTTGAGAGACACTGTATACACACATACAGGCACGTATATGTAGGCATAACAAATGCACACCCATTCCCCTCTCTCTCTCTCTCGCTCTCTCGCTCTCTCGCTCTCTCGCTCTCTCTCTCTCGCTCTCTCTCTCTCGCGCTCACTCTCTCTCTCTCTCTCTCTCTCGCGCTCACTCTCTCTCTGACAAAGCTTTCACAATCACACAGTCGTCCGCGTGTAGATCCACTCGTAGAACACGAATGCAAACCATAATTGGCAGATAATTGCTGCTGTGGTAACGGCGCTATTTTAAAAATATAAGCCCGGCACAAAGCATTGTGACGAGAGGGTTGGTCGCCTGGTTAAACACGCATCACACAACACTAGGCCTCTGGGGCTGAATCACTGGCATTCACTGCTCTCCAGTGCTTTCAGACAGACATACACTGAGTGTAAAAAAACAGTCTCTTTCCACGACATTGACTGACCAGGTGAATGCAGGTGAAAGATATGATCCCTTATTGATGTCACCTGTTAAATCCTCTTCAGTCAGTTTAGATGAAGGGGAGGAGACTGGATAAAGAAGGGTTTTTAAGCCTTGAGACAATGGAGCCCCACAGTGGAGCTGTCATAATACCCATAAAACCTAGCTGTCAAACAGGGAAATGGTTCCAATTGTTTATCCACCATAAATCTTTCCCATAGGGGATTTTATAAACACTTAAAATAAGGGCTGTGTTTTGTGTAGGCTTACTCTGGCATGACCTTGTCCTAGAGAAATTTACACGGTTATCAAAATGTCACGCCAGGGTAAGCCTACACTAAACACAGCCCTTATTCTAAAACCCCCTATGGGGAAAATAAATGGTGGAAAAACGATTGGCACCATTTCCCTGTTTGACCTCTAGATTTTATGGGTATTGTGACTCATACTGTGGTACTCTATAGAGACAAGGATTGTGTATGTGTGCCATTCAGAGGGTGAATGAGCAAGAAAAAAGATTGAAGTGCCTTTGAATGGGATATGGTAGTAGGTGCCAGACGCACCGGTTTGTGTCAAGAACTGCAACGCTGCTGGGTTTTTCATGCTCAACATTTACCCGTGTGTATCAAGAATGGTCCACCACCCAAAGGACATCCAGCCAACTTCACACAACTGTGGGAAGCATTGGAGTCAACATGGGCCAGCATCCTTGTGGAACACTTTCGACCCCTTTTTGTAGAGTCCACGCCCCAGTAAATTGAGGCTGTCTGACGGCAAAAGGGGGTGCAACTCAATATTTGGAAGGTGTTCCTAATGTTTTGTACACTATGTATATTCTCACGGGACTTGACCGTTCAGAATTGAATAGGCTCAACCATCCAACCTATATCTTACGAACTGTTAGCATGTGCCAATGCCAGTCTTCATGATTGCACACCATTTTCAATGCAACTTCTGTAGATAATATTGTAGCATACAGTATTGTGCGGTATAGTGATATTTTAGGGTGGAGCTGTAATTGCGATATGAGTATAGGGATTTCTGTTATAGAGCTGATCGTGGGCACCTTGATGGGAGAGCTGATCGTGGGCACCTTGATGGGAGAGCTGATCGTGGGCACCTTGATGGGAGAGCTGATCGTGGGCACCTTGATGGGAAAGCTGATCGTGGGCACCTTGATGGGAGGGCTGATCGTGGGCACCTTGATGGGAGGGCTGATCGTGGGCACCTTGATGGGAGGGCTGATCGTGGGCACCTTGATGGGAGGGCTGATCGTGGGCACCTTGATGGGAGAGCTGATCGTGGGCACCTTGATGGGAGAGCTGATCGTGGGCACCTTGATGGGAGAGCTGATCGTGGGCACCTTGATGGGAGAGCTGATCGTGGGCACCTTGATGGGAGAGCTGATCGTGGGCACCTTGATGGGAGAGCTGATCGTGGGCACCTTGATGGGAGGGCTGATCGTGGGCACCTTGATGGGAGGGCTGATCGTGGGCACCTTGATGGGAGGGCTGATCGTGGGCACCTTGATGGGAGGGCTGATCGTGGGCACCTTGATGGGAGGGCTGATCGTGGGCACCTTGATGGGAGGGCTGATCGTGGGCACCTTGATGGGAGGGCTGATCGTGGGCACCTTGATGGGAGGATGGGAGGGCTGATGGGCTATCTTCCACAGTGAATGTATTTGATGGAGGGATGTTTTGTGTGCTGAGGTCAGAGCAGAGATTTGTGCATGGGGACATTGGGAACAGAACAGTTTCTGCTGGGAGGACAATGCAGGCCAGGGAGATTGGAGATTAATTTTATATGAGAGGCCCTGGTAATCTGGGCTGTGTTTAATCTCAGTTTTGGGAATTGGAATGATGATGCTGGCATAGAAAACCAAACGTGTGTGTGTGTGTGTAATGCAATGCATTTGTTTTGTCTAAGTAGAACACATTCTGCATTTCGATGCAAGACCTTTTTATTCACACTTTAGTTGCAGTTCGCTAATTCTGAGATGTTTTGTCCTGAATGCTAAAAAGCTGTTAAACTCCATTTAAAATGAAGATGCTACATTAACCTCATAGCAAAGTTTATGACTCTAGAGGAAAGAGGGAGCGAGAAGGAGAGCGAAAGGGAGAAAGAAAAACTCTAGAGAGTCTGGCTGATAGTCTCCATCCCGTAAGTCCTAAAACATGGTACATTTAATCAACTCTAATGAGAGCAGCTTTGTAGATTTAGCTTCTCCTTCTTTTTGAAGTCATTTAATCACGCACCATTCTTCTCCGTACCCCCCTCCTCTCCAGCACCTGTTCTAACTCCCACCTCCTATCTGCGCAATGCCTGTATAATGATGCATCTCTATCTGAGCCGTGTGTGATACAATTAGCCAGTTAGCTATATGAGACCATACAGGAGCTGTTCTATATCAGACCGGCCAAGAGCTCCATCTCATCTGCATTCAATCTCATCCTTCTCTTTTTCTATCTCTCCTTCTCTCTCACTGTCGTAATACTAGCACATTCTCACACGCACGCACACACACACACACATGCTCGTTCTTGGCCGCTTAATTTCTGTTTTTCTCTCACCGCGTCCCTCTCTCTCGCCTTCCTCTCTCACTCTCTCCATCCCAGCTCTCTTTGAATTTGTGTGTGTGTGGTGTTAGTGTGGAGCTTGGCAGTGATGACGGTAGTTCGGCGGTGTATAATTGTCTCTGTCTGTCTGTCTGTCTGTCTGTCTGTCTGTCTGTCTGTCTGTCTGTCTGTCTGTCTGTCTGTCTGTCTGTCTGTCTGTCTGTCTGTCTGTCTGTGTCTGTCTGTTTCTAACATGGAGCATGGAGTCCAGTCACAGTCTAAAGAGACATTTCTGTTCTGCAGTGCCCTGTTTGATTGAAATGGAATTGAACAGACGTCTTTCACCCACCAAACCAACAGCCGGAGAGATTCAATTATCCCCTTCTTTCTCTGTGTGTGTGGGTGTGCCTCAGCTCTCAGCCTTACCCAGTAACACAAAAGGGAAGGCGTTCAGTCTAAATGTAATTTATTGCCCCGAGCCCCTCCCATCAGACACCTTACACCTTGCAACAGTGGTTGGTCCCTTTGTCACACAGTGAGTGGTTCTCTAGATGGATCTGAAGTCTACACGTCAGGTATGTTGTGCGTACAGGGCTAGTGTAATGGCAGGCAAACATCAGACAAAGCCAAGTTGCACTTCTGAAGTGTTGTAGCGCTTCCATACAGGCTCTTCACGTTCATACTCCCAGTACCTTATGGGAAAGGTTAGAACCCAACAAATATCATTCTGGCTTTTTGAAGTTGTCTCTTGTGAATGTATTTCAGCAGCAGTTGTCATCAGCATGCCTCCCTTGCAATCAGGATTTAATTGTAGATGGTTGTTTTGTCAGGGCCATTTCCATCAAAAAAGATCCATGAGCACCAACATTCATAGCTTTCATTTGACATGCTCCTATAAAAACTAAGCGTCTATATTTTTGGGAAATGAAGGCATACATACATTTTTCAACCATTTTCCATCTTAAAGATTTGGCAAAAGTACTGTCTTTGATTTCTGTTCAAACAGATTGAAAAGGGGTCTTAGTAAACATCTACCAGGAAGTCTTAAAAGGCATCATAAATACACAGTAATGTTGCAGTAAAGAGCCCTGCCAACTTATATCAACACTTGTATTTCATTTTGGAGAGATTGTTTATCTTCTGTAAATGTAAGACATCTTGCCTTGTGCCTTGTAATTCCGTTACCAAAAACCCACATATCTTTAAAATATATTTTTTATTTCCAATCGTCTTGTGGTCAAACCAAGGATCTTAAAACAGTCTGAGTCTGGACAACCCCTCCCTCTCTATCTCCTCTCTTTTTCATTCTCTAGTTAATGTCACCTCTCCCAGCCCTTACTGACACCGACCCATGACCCTCCTCGCTTTCCATTTACTGTAACCAACAGCCTCACCCACTGAACACCGACACTGTACGCTGAAAAGTAGTCCATTTGTTCAGTCCACCTTGGCCTTGATTTTAGCGTCCACAGACTGACCGGACTGGAACAAATCTAAACCTCGTAGGCGTACTGTATGTTTCAGAAGTTTGGATAGTACAGTACAGTCATTAGAACACAGTACAATACAGTGCAGTAAAGAAAAGTATAGTACAGTAGAATATAGTGTACTGTACTCTACTTTACTGTAATGTACTGTGCTGTGATGTCCAAACTTGTGAAACACGAGGAGAATGACATTCATATCCGTAATTATGCATTTCTGTGTAGTACAGATCTAGGACACATGTATTTTTGCATTTATTAGGGATCCCCATTAGTTCCTGCCAAGGCAGCAGCTACTCTTCCTGGGGTCCAAACACATTAAGGCACATCACACATAAAACAAAATCTAAAACCGTACGTCATATAACATTATTACACCACTACATATGTATAATACCGCCAAACAACAATATGACAGTGTGAGTGCGTGTGCTACCATGTGTGTGTCTGTTCCTGTGTATCTCTTCACAGTCCCCGCTCTTCCATAAGCTGTTTTTTTATATCTGATTCTACTGCTTACATCAGTGACCTGATGTGGAATTGAGCTCCATGTAGTTATTGCTCTATGCAGTACTGTGCGCCTCCCAAAGTCTGTTCTTGACTTGTGAAGAGACCTCTGGTGGTATGTCTTGTGGGGTATGCATGGATGTCCGAGCTGTGTGCTAGTAGTTTAAGGAGAGTCCTTGATGCATTCAGCATGTCACCACTTCTTACAAAAGTTAGTGAAGTCAATCTCTCCTCCATTTTGAGCCATGAGAGATTTACATGAATATTATTGTTATCTTTCCATGTACTTTAAAGGGCCAGCCGTGCTGCCCTGTTCTGAGCCAATTGCAATTTTCCTAAGTCCTTTTTTGTGGCACCTGACCACATGACTGAACAGTAGTCCAGGTGCGACAACTAAGGCCTGGGGGACCTGCCTTGTTGATAGTGTTAAGGCAGAGCAGTGCTTTATTATGGGCAGACTTCTCCCCATCTTAGCTACTGTTGTATCAACATGTTTTGACCATAACAGTTTACAATCCAGGGTTACTCCAAGCAGTTTAGTCACTTTAACTTTCTCAATTTCCACATTATTCATTACAAGATTTAGTTGAGGTTTTGTGAATGATTTGTCCTTGACTTATTCTTTGCCACCAATTCTGAAACTAACTGCAGCTCTTTATTAAGTGTTGCAGTGATTTTACTCGCTGTAGTGAATAGTGTTGAGTCATCATTACTCAAAGTCAGTGGCATGTCATTAGTAAAGATTGAAAAAAAGCAAGGGACCTAAACAGCTACCCTGGGGAATTCCTGATTCTACCTGGATTATGTTGGCACGGCTTCCATTAAAGAACACCCTCTGTGTTCTTTAGACATGTAACTCTATCCACAATATAGCAGGGGATGTAAAGCCATGACACATATGTTTTTCCAGCAGCAAACTATAATCGATAATGTCAAAACCCCCACTGAAGTCTAACAAAACAGCCCCCACAATATTTTGCAATAATGTCTCTCAGCCAATCATCACTCATTTGTGTAAGTGCCCTGCTTGTTGAATGTCCTTCCCTATAAGTGTGCTGAAAGTCTGTTGTCAATTTGTTTACAGTAAATAGCTTTATCTGGTCAAACACCATTTTTTTCAAACTTTACTAAGGTTTGGTAACGGGCTATTTGAGCCAGTAAAGGGGGCTTTACTATTCTTGGGTAGAGGAATGACTTTTGCTTCCCTCCAGGCCTGAGGTCACACACTTTTTAGTAGGCTTAGGTTTGAGGATATGGAAAATAGGAGTGGCAAATGTTCACTGTTATTCTCAGTAATTTTCCACCCAAGTTGTCAGACCCCAGTGACTTGTCATTGTTGATAGACCATTTTTTCACCTCTTCCACATTCAATTTACAGAATTCAAAATTACAATGCTTGTCTTTCATAATTGTATCAGTTATACTTGAATGTGTAGTGTTAGGCATGACATGCCAGCAACAAATGCTAATATTGCCAATTAGTGGGTTTTGTGATTTTAATGAGGCATCTGAATGATGCAGCTGAGTTTGCCTTTTGTCCATAATTTCATTGTAGGTGCTCCAAAGCTTTTTACTATCGTTCTTTATATATTTTATCTTTGTTTCATGGAATAGTTCCTTTTTATTCAGTTTAGTCACATGATTTCTCAATTTGCAGTACGTTTGCCAATCAGTTTGCAGACAGATTTATTTGCCATTTCTTTTAGTGGTATCCTCTCAACCATAACATTTTTCCATTCCTCATCAATCCACAGGGATTTAACAGGTTTTACAGTAATTGTCTTTATGTTTGCATGCTTATTAGTAACTGGAACAAGCAATTTCATAAATCTGTCAAGTGCAGCGTCTGGTTGCTCCTCATTACACACCACAGACCAGCAAATATTCTTTACATCAACCTATGAATCACAACAAAACTTCTTGTATGACCTCTTATACACTATATTAGGCCCAGCCTTTGGAACTTTGGTTTTCCTTGATATGGCTACTATATTGTGATCACTACATCCTATGGATTTGGATACTGCTTCAAAGCAAATGTCTGCAGCATTAGTACGGATGTGATCAAAACATGTTTATGATTTCATTCCTGTTTGTAACTACCCTGGTAGGTTGACTGATAACCTGAACCAGGTTGCAGGCACTGGTTACAGTTTGACGCTTTTTCTTAAGTGGGCAGCTTGATGAAAGCCAGTCAATATTTAAATCACCCAGAAAATATACCTCTCTGTTGATATCATTTACACTATTAAGCATTTCACACATATTATCCAGATACTGACTGTTAGCACTTGGTCTATAGCAGCTTCCTACAACAATGGACTTTAGGTGTTATTCCGTTACCGGGTGTAAAATCTACTTCACTTACTATAGTTCAATAACCAAAAGAGATTTGTTCAAATTCAAGGTAGCATGTCATATCTGACAATCCATTCTTTCTGCAGACATATTTGAATCTTAATTTGGAGCAAGTGTGTTAGATTTTGGAGAACTTGGTTGAATTGAAACTGGAGATAAATTCCGTTACTAAAGTTAGCCTCTGCACAGTTCTTCCACTAAATTCGTTTTTGTAAAATGTTCAGTGGAAATTGTTTAAAGTAGTCCTTGTAGATAGATAGATGTGTATTGTATGTTAAACTTTTGAAATCAATGGTTATTGTTTGACATCTGTTTTAAAGTGAGAGAACTGAGTAAAAGTGTAATTGCGTTCCCATGGAATTGCCACCAGTCTGTGTAGTCAGCTGTACACTAACAACTGAACCCTTCAACCGAAGAACCATATATCTCCGTTTTATATCTCGCCAACAGCCAGTGAAATTGCTGGTAGCCAAATTCAAAACAACAGAAATCCCATAATTAAAATTCCTCAAACATTCTAGTATTTTACATCATTTTAAAGATAAACTTCCTGTAAATCCAGCTACAGTGTCCGATTTCAAATCGGCTTTACGGCGAAAGCACACCAAACGATTATGTTAGGTCAGCACCTAGTCACAGCAAACCATAAAGGCATTTTCCAGCCAAGGAGAGCCCTCACAAAAGTCAGAAATACCGATTTTAAATTAATCATGAACCTCTGATCTTCATCAGATGGCACTCACATGACTTCATGTTACACAATAAATGTGTGTTTTGTTCGATAAAGTCCATCATTCATGTCCAAATACCTCCTTTTTGTTTGCACGTTTAGTTCACAAATCCAAACTCACGAGGCGCGGGCAAGTCCAGGCGAAAGTTCAGACAAAGTCCAAAAAGTTTATAGAATCAATCTTTAGGATGTTTTTATCATAAATCTTCAATAATGTTTCAACCGGACAATTCCTTTTAGAAAGGAAAAGGAATGCAGCTAACTCTCACGGGTGCGCGTGAGACTGAGCTCATGGCATTCTGCCAGACACCTGACTCAAACATCTCTTATTTGCTCCCCCTTCACAGTAGAAGCATCAAACAAGGTTCTAAAGACTGCTGACATCTAGTGGAAGCCTTAGGAATTGCAGTATGACCCCATAGACACTGTATATTCAATAGGCAATGACTTGAAAAACTACAAACCTCAGATTTCCCACTTCCTAGTTGGATTTATTTCTCAGGTTTTTGCCTGCCATATGAGTTCTGTTATACTCACAGACATCATTCAAATAGTTTTAGAAACTTCAGAGGGTTTTATATCCAAATCTACTAATTATATGCATATTCTAGCTTTTGGGCCTGAGTAGCAGGCAGTTTACTCTGGGCACCTTATTATCCAAGCTACTCAATAGCAGAAGAAGTTAATAGAAGTTAGTGAAGACTTGGCGAGACATGACACCTGTCTGAATAGCCTGGAGGATGGTGCAAATATTTACTTCGACAAAGTGGTGACACTGGAAGAGCAAGTCACCCGGCTATCATCAGATGTCGCCAAACTTACTTCCAAGGTTGAGGATCTCGAGAACAGACAGCGCCGGGGGAACTATCACATTTTTGGCATGAGAGAGGGACTCAAGACGCCCACAACATTGACCGTGCACACAGAAGCATACAGTCCACACCGAAGAATGGAGAGCTGCCCAGACCCATAGAAGTTAAATTCCACTTCCTTCAGGAGAAGGAGGATGTCTTCCGTAAGGCAGCACGAGAGGCTCCCATCACCCACCACGGCCAGAATCTCTTCCATAGGTGTAAACTTATTATGTTCGCCCTGGATAGAGTTCTACCGAGGTTCAGTTTAACATGAAAGGTAGCATTTTGCTCTAGTCTAGGAGAGGTAGAATGCAGCCTTCCAACAGGGGGAAAGCCAGCATAGGGGTCCAAGGTTTTCTTCTGGGTATTTTGTAGTTTTTAGCAGTTTTTTTTCTTTTATTTATGTTTTATTACTCTAGCCTTTCAGCACACTGGCCATGTGATCGTAATAACATTCATTTCTGATTACTACGACTATGCCTAATTCACATACTCTAGGCTCCACATGCTTTATCAGCTGGTACGTGAAAGGAATTAACCAGGTGGTCAAGTGTAGCCGAGTGTATGCTCATCTTAAGTCCGGACATTGTTTTTCTCCAAGAGACCCATCTCCGGGCCAGCGACCATGATAAACTAAAGAGAGGATGGGTAGACCAAATACTTCACTCCAACTTAGGTGCTAAGGCCAGAGGGGCAGCCATCCTTATCAGAAAAGGCACCCCGTTTGTCTCCTCCAAAGTAATTTCAGATACTAATGGCAGATATAGGGATGGAGAAATGGTTTAGCACACAGGTTATTCTGACTAACCTCTATGGTCCTAATTGGGATGACGCTCAATTTCTATCTGACCTCATCGCAACATTTCCCAACCTTAACTCTCATCATTTGATATTGGGCGGAGATTTTAATTGTGTATCGCATCAAAGTCTAGACGGATCCAGACCGAAGCCCAACAATGTAATTTCAAAATCAGGCAAAACTCATTTCTAGAATCCTATAATTTGTCTGATCCATCGAGGAGGCGCAGTCCCACTGCTAAACAGTACTCCTTTTTTTCCACTCCAGTCCACCGCTTATACACTAGGATTTATTTTTTCCTGCTGGACAATAGAATTGTTCCTTTTGGAACTAATAGCCAATATCATAGCATCGTCATCTCTGACCATAGCCCTGTCCAGCTAGATATCCGCTTTCCGGACAGTACTGTGCCACTACTACTATCCTGTGGTGTGTTTAAAAAAATACATATCGACTCACATTGTTGTCTTTTACAGATCAACCTCACCCCTGATGTGTCTCACTGTGTGGGAGTTGTTAAAAGCTTATCTAAGGGGCCAAATGATTTCATACACAGCGTATGACAACAAACAGCGCACCAAACACTTACCCGAGCTATCTCAACTGATTCTAAATGTGGACAACAGATATGCCTCTTCTCCGACTCCTGAACTCTACAAAGAGAAACTGTCAAATTCCGATTCGTGTATCAATCTTTCCACCAAACAAACAGAGCAGCTTCTGTTTAAGTCGAGGCAAAAATTCTATGAACACTAAAGGAAAGCTGTCAAGTTCTCACCATCTTTGACAATCCGCTGCTAGTAGCGCCATACCTGAAATCTGTGTTGCAGCTGATTTAACTTCTACCAATCCCAAGGAAATCAACAATCAATTTAAGCAATTCTACTCTTTACTCTTCAGAGGCTCTTCCTGACACTCCTCGTATGCCTGCATTTCTAGACTATCTGGACATCCCCTGTCTCAATTCAAATGAACAAACCAACATGGACGGCTCATTAAGTGATCATGAAGCTACTCTGGCAATCCAGTCCATGCAGAGCGGTAAAGCCCCTGCTTCCTTTAAATTATCCTCTATCCTCAGCTCAATGTACAATGAAATCATTTCTAGTCAGAAACAGCCACAGACACTAACCCAGGCGACTATTTCGGTTTTGCTTAAAAAAGACTAGAATTCCCTAGATTGTGGTTCATACCGCCCTGTAAGCCTTTTTGCGCTGGATTTTATAAAATTCTCACTGAGGTAATTTCATGCCGTTTAGAAACAGTGATGCCTAATATAATTAACTCTAACCAAACCGTATTTCTCTCAGGTAGGTAATCTTTCTATAATATGCGGCGGCTATTTTATTGTTCTTTATACTGCCCACTCAACTCAACAGCCAGAGGAGAGGTTGTCATCTCTCTTGATGCTGAAAAGGCTTTCGACTGGGTTGAGTGGGAATATCTATTTACAGTACTAGAGAGAGTTAGGTTTGGCCCGTCATTCCTTTCCTTTCCTGGATTAAGATTTTGTCCCCAGTGGCTTCTGTTCGCACCAACAATGTTACCGTAGCCACTTCCCTCTCCACAGGGGGGACAGGCAGGGTTGCTGTTTATCCCCTTTCCTATTTGATTTGGCTATTGAGCCTCTTGCTATCGCCCTGCGGGCGGAGGAGAGGATTAAGGGAATACTAAGGGGCAACATAACTCTCAAGGTGTCCTTATATGCAGACAATGTTTTATACATCTCTAACCATGTGGAGTCTATACCCTATCTCTTGGACATGCTACAAGGTTTTGGGACATTCTCTGGTTAAGTTAAACCTAACAAAAAGTGTGCTCCCCATTAATCCGTTTGCAGAAGGAATTGGGTATGCCAATTTTCCATTTAAGGTGGAGCATTAGGTCTTTACTTATTTGTGGATAAAGGTCACACTCATTTAAGGCTCTGTTTAAACAGAACTTCAAAACCCTCCTGGAGCGCACTAAGCAGGATTTCATAAGGTAGTCGTCTCTTTCCATTTCATTAACAGTTCACATGAATTCTGTTAAGATGATTGTACTACCTAGGTTTTTCTACTTATTCAAAATTATTCTATTTTTTTGTTGATGTTCAAACAACTGGACAGCTGCATTTCCAACTTTCTCAAATGAGAAAGGTATATCTAGAGAGAATTTTTACATTTTTACACTACTACTGGTCAGCAAATATATCTAAATGTGTTTATTGTGTTTCTACATTTGAAAACACGGATGGCCCAATTTGGCCTTCCAACTTCTCCGGTCTCACTCCTGTGCTCTCCAATGCCCATGAACCTTGGCACCCATGTTTTGAACCACATTGTTAAGAACTCCCTTAAAATTTGGGTCCAATTCCGAAGTCACTTTAGCCTTAAACAAGTGAGAGCGGCTTCTCTCCATTAACATCTAATCATCTCTTCCCAGCGTCACAGATTGACACGGCATTCCAGTTCTGGCATAGGAACGGTCTGCTGTTTTTTTTGTGACCTATTTGTTGACAACACATTTGTCTCATTTGATACTGTGAGGGTTGACCATAATATTCCCAATACCCACTTTTTTAGATACCTGCAAACTCGCAGCTTTGCCAAAAAAGCATTTCCCTTCATTTCCACTCGAGCCTACTAAATGTCCAGTCGAGAGGTGCTTAGATCTTAACCCTTATCTGAAGGGCCCAATCTCCACATTATACGGCATAATACAGGCCATGAATCCGCCTTCCTTTGCAAATACAAAATCTGCATGGGAGCAAGACATAGGTGGCAATGTCCCCGACGATGTATTGAACATATCCACACATAATTTTGCATAAGGCATGGGCTGATTCAGTTTAAGTCTCCATTACTCAAATGACAGGTTGGCAAAAATAAACCCAAATGTTGACCCCAAGTGTTTGAGATGCCACCAGAGTCCAGCGACTGTGGGACATATGTTTTGGTCATGCCAATCTTTGAGTGGCCTCTGGGACCCCATTTTTGAGGCATTCTCATGTGTGTAATACAACAGTTAGGCCCAACCTGTCACTGACATTTTTGGTGTACTTCTCCTAGACTAGAATGCTACCACGCATCAGGCAAATGCGATAGCTGCTAGCTCGCCACCTTGTCCTCTTTACCTGGAAGTCTGCAAAGCCTCCCTCCTTTATGCAGTGGGTTAAGGAGGTGATCTCATCACTGCCTCTGGAGAAGGTTAGGTACATAGTGCATGGGTCCCAACAAACGGTCAGAAACAGACTCCATGAGGGTGGTATGAGGGCCCGACGTCCACAGGTGGGGGTTGTGCTTACAGCGCAACACCGTGCAGGACGTTTGGCATTTGCCCAGAGAACACCAAGATTGGCAAATTCGCCACTGGCGCCCTGTGCTCTTCACAGATGAAAGCAGCTTCAAAATGAGTACGTGACAGACGTGACAGAGTCTGGACACACGGTGGAGAACGTTCTGCTGCCTGCAACATCCTCCAGCATGACCGGTTTGGTGGTGGGTCAGTCATGGTGTGGGGTGGCATTTCTTTGGGGGGCCGCACAGCCCTCCATGCGCTCGCCAGAGATAGCCTGACTGCCATTAGGTACCGAGATGAGATCCTCAGACCCCTTGTGAGACCATATGCTGGTGCGGTTGGCCCTGGGTTCCTCCTAATGCAAGACAATGCTAGACCTCATGTGGCTGGAGTGTGTCAGCAGTTCCTGCAAGAGGAAGGCATTGATGCTATGGACTGGCCCGCCCGTTCCCCAGACCTGAATCCAATTGAGCACATCTGGGACATCATGTCTCGCTCCATCCACCAACGCCACGTTTCACCACAGACTGTCCAGGAGTTGGCGGATGCTTTAGTCCAGGTCTGGGAGGAGATCCCTCAGGAGACCATCCGCCACCTCATCAGGAGCATGCCCAGGCGTTGTAGGGAGGTCATAAAGGCACGTGGAGGCCACACACACTACTGAGCCTCATTTTGACTTGTTTTAAGGACATTACATCAAAGTTGGATCAGCCTGTAGTATGGTTTTCCACTTTAATTTTGAGTGTGACTCCAAATCCAGACCTCCATGGTTTGATAAATTTGATTTCTATTGATAATTTGTGTGATTTTGTTGTCAGCACATTCAACTATGTAAAGAAAAAAGTATTTAATAAGAATATTTTATTCATTCAGATCTAGGATGTGTTATTTTAGTGTTCCCTTTATTTTTTTGAGCAGTGTATGTATGTTTATTTTTGTGTGTGTTTGTACATGTATGTAGGATATGTGTGATGTATGTATG
Organism: Oncorhynchus kisutch; assembly: GCF_002021735.2. Lineage (NCBI taxonomy): Eukaryota > Metazoa > Chordata > Actinopteri > Salmoniformes > Salmonidae > Oncorhynchus > Oncorhynchus kisutch. The sequence goes on from NC_034192.2 coordinate 9,163,252, forward strand.
CATGTAAAAAATAACTTATTATTATTAATCTTTTTTTTAAAGCCTGTCACATCTGTGACTGTGGAATGTGTTTTTAAAGCCTGTCACATCTGTGACTGTGGAATGTGTTTTTAAAGCCTGTCACATCTGTGACTGTGGAATGTGTTTTTAAAGCCTGTCACATCTGTGACTGTGGAATGTGTTTTTAAAGCCTGTCACATCTGTGACTGTGGAATGTGTTTTTAAAGCCTGTCACATCTGTGACTGTGGAATGTGTTTTTAAAGCCTGTCACATCTGTGACTGTGGAATGTGTTTTTAAAGCCTGTCACATCTGTGACTGTGGAATGTGTTTTTAAAGCCTGTCACATCTGTGACTGTGGAATGTGTTTTTAAAGCCTGTCACATCTGTGACTGTGGAATGTGTTTTTAAAGCCTGTCACATCTGTGACTGTGGAATGTGTTTTTAAAGCCTGTCACATCTGTGACTGTGGAATGTGTTTTTAAAGCCTGTCACATCTGTGACTGTGGAATGTGTTGGTTGATTTGAAAAACAAGAAAACTTAATAAAACTTTAAATTGGGAAAAAAATGGATCCCCATTAATACAATACATGGAAAGCCTGTCTTTTACTTTGTGTAACTTGTGTAGTTTTGGTAAGCAGTCATGTCTGTTCTAGTGGCCATTTGTGCTGTAAAGAATTTTTGTAGAACTTTTTTTCCCATTGTTTTTTGTTTCTTACTGTTTGTTTCTGTTTTTCTTTCCTATTTAACTTACTTTTATAGATGCCTTGATGGATGGATGGATGGATGGGAGAATGAGGGGTTGTGGTTGTACTGTTTTCGTTATATTTGTATCTATAAATAAAGGTACAAAAATAAAATAAAGAGAAAATCAATGATCATCTAAAAATACAAAACGCTTCTGACACTTGTTCAGAGGAAACCAAGCATTACAGCTTGCAGCTGAGGCATGGAATGGAATGACAATAGAGGCTTCTAGGTAGTGTAGTCACAGGAAGGTTAAAGCAGCCACTCAATCGGGCCCCCTAAAGCCACTGTATTTAATGGGGAAGCCACTAATCTTGCATGTCTGTATCAGTGTTATTGTGTCACTGTCACCTTGTGAGTCTATTGTTCTTCTCTCTCTCTCTCTGAGACAAAGACTCTCTCTCTTTAGAGGAGAAACCCAGGATTTGTGTCTGATTTTGACAACTTTTCCCTTGGGAAAATATTCACACACACTCACACATGCATCTGTGTGCATGTCTGTCTGTGCGTGCTTCTCCCATATGAGAGCTTATCTTTGTCTCTGTAGGAGAGATCACTTAGCGCCAGCATTATTCAATTGGGCCCCCGTTAACCAAGAGGACCTGCCACAATGGATATCAGTCTGAGTGACACTCACACTCTACACTGGCTGCAGGCTGCCCATGTAGTTTCCATTCAATGCAATCACAGACCCACTGGAGCCTCGCTGAGACAATTACCCAGGTTTATACACCTGAGGAAAAGCAATCGCCCAATGTCGCCATCAACTGCAATAGCAGCAGGGCCAAACTTGAACTGCATAACCCCTAGTCAATCCCCAATAACCACCCACACACACACACACACACACACACTCAAAGCCCCTTTGCGTGTGAACACAGCTGGGGAGATGCTGTATTACACTATCCCTCTGCTCCCTGTCCAAAAAAATTTAGAAAAAGAGATTTCCAGCCAATCGACGGGGTTGGTACTGTATGTACCATGTGGTGGCTCTATTCAACTCGCTTCTATCTCTGTTCTGTGTGAATGCTTTAAAGGTCGTCTTTGTTGTACTGTACCACCGCCGTTCAGCTTTTCTCTTATTGGTCTCATTCACACATACAGGTCTTTAATGTCTCAAACCCACACATAGGATTCTCTCTCTCTCTCTCTATCAATTACAGGATTCACCCACGCATGCCTCCCTCTCTTCTCTACCATTTCTACTGTATATGTCTATCTCCTGTTTCCTCTTCTCTCTCCTTCCCTGTCTTTTGTGGCCTTTTGGTTTCACGGTATGTGGTCAGTCTCTTTCCTTCTCCCTGGGCAGTGACTAAATCCACATTCATAGTATAAAGAGATGTTGACCCAGTCCTAGCCTTCCTAATGGCACTGCTGTTTACACAGACCAGCGAGTTAGTGAGTGGGTGGGGGACCAGCTGGCTCTTGCAGCCCAGGGAGATGGGTGGAGGCTGGGTGACCTCGCCCTGGGTAAGAGGGGTTGCCTGTGTATGTGTACTCCCAGGTCATGCTGGTAGGATTAGGGAGCTCAGTTCAGACCCCTCTGTAAGGTGTGTAGCAGGTGTGTGCTCTCGCTTCATTAATTCATGCACTGAGTAAAAGTGACGACCAGCACCCAGCTTAATCACAGATCACTTGTTTTAATGTGTTTACAGTATTTTATAAGGCTGTGCGTGCTTTGATTAACTTCAATGGGTCTGTTACTAGTTTCCATTGAGAATAAACCTTCTTCACATGAAGAGACCTGAACACCCGATAAGATCAGCTGCCAGTGTGACAGATGTGTGAGCAACTCAGCGAAAGGGCAGAGGGAGTGAGAAGAGGAGGTGAGGGGTGGAGAAGGGAATCATCTTTTGGTGATAAACGTGAGAAGAAATATAAGGGAGAAGAAGAATTCCAGCAGAGAGAAATGGAGGAAGAGAGGATGGCGATGGAGGCTAGGAGAAAGGAAGGAAAGCGAAAGACTGAGGAGGGAGATGTATGAGAATCATGTGTGCGTTCCCAGAACAATGCCTGGCTGTTATGTCGCTGCAATAGTAATTGAAACGTGTGCGATACCGAGCGAACACTCTGAGACCATGATTTTGTGAATAATCGACCAACCATCAAGTGGGACCAGAACTATCCAGTTTGTATTTGCGAATCACAAATGAAAGGGAGTGTGTGTGTGTGCAGCATGGCGACAGGCCTGCATTGCTGTTTTATCTCTGCGTCAGTGTTTTTAGAGCTTTTCAATGTTGTGTCAAATGGTGATGTTTTGGAGTCGGTGGTCATCAACAAATGGGGGCTTCTAAATGGCGCTAGGGCTATCTGGACTATAGCACTAAACACACACACACACACACAGGTTGAATATTACCACGGTTGTATTACTAAAATTGTACACTTTCCAAAAAATGTTTTTTTATTTTTTATTTAACCTTTATTTAACCAGGTAGGCAAGTTGAGAACACCTTTATTTAACCAGGTAGGCAAGTTGAGAACACCTTTATTTAACCAGGTAGGCAAGTTGAGAACACCTTTATTTAACCAGGTAGGCTAGTTGAGAACACCTTTATTTAACCAGGTAGGCAAGTTGAGAACACCTTTATTTAACCAGGTAGGCAAGTTGAGAACACCTTTATTTAACCAGGTAGGCAAGTTGAGAACACCTTTATTTAACCAGGTAGGCAAGTTGAGAACACCTTTATTTAACCAGGTAGGCAAGTTGAGAACAAGTTCTCATTTACAATTGCGACCTGACCAAGATAAAGCAAAGCAGTTCGACAGATACAACGACACAGAGTTACACATGGAGTAAAACAAACATACAGTCAATAATACAGTATAAACAAGTCTATATACAATGTGAGCAAATGAGGTAAAGGGAGGTAAAGGCAAAAAAGGCCATGGTGGCAAAGTAAATACAATATAGCAAGTAAAACACTGGAATGGTAGTTTTGCAATGGAAGAATGTGCAAAGTAGAAATAAAAATAATGGGGTGCAAAGGAGCAAAATAAATAATTTAATTAAATACAGTTGGGAAAGAGGTAGTTGTTTGGGCTAAATTATAGGTGGGCTATGTACAGGTGCAGTAATCTGTGAGCTGCTCTGACAGTTGGTGCTTAAAGCTAGTGAGGGAGATAAGTGTTTCCAGTTTCAGAGATTTTTTTGTAGTTCGTTCCAGTCATTGGCAGCAGAGAACTGGAAGGAGAGGCGGCCAAAGAAAGAATTGGTTTTGGGGTTGACTAGAGAGATATACCTGCTGGAGCGCGTGCTACAGGTGGGAGATGCTATGGTGACCAGCGAGCTGAGATAATGGGGGACTTTACCTAGCAGGGTCTTACATGGAGCCAGTGGGTTTGGCGACGAGTATGAAGCGAGGGCCAGCCAACAAGAGCGTACAGGTCGCAATGGTGGGTAGTATATGGGGCTTTGGTGACAAAACGGATTGCACTGTGATAGACTGCATCCAATTTGTTGAGTAGGGTATTGGAGGCTATTTTGTAAATGACATCGCCAAAGTCGAGGATTGGTAGGATGGTCAGTTTTACAAGGGTATGTTTGGCAGCATGAGTGAAGGATGCTTTGTTGCGAAATAGGAAGCCAATTCTAGATTTAACTTTGGATTGGAGATGTTTGATATGGGTCTGGAAGGAGAGTTTACAGTCTAACCAGAGACCTAAGTATTTGTAGTTGTCCACGTATTCTAAGTCAGAGCCGTCCAGAGTAGTGATGTTGGACAGGCGGGTAGGTGCAGGTAGCGATCGGTTGAAGAGCATTAATTTAGTTTTACTTGTATTTAAGAGCAATTGGAGGCCACGGAAGGAGAGTTGTATGGCATTGAAGCTTGCCTGGAGGGTTGTTAACAGTGTCCAAAGAAGGGCCGTTGTCATGCTTGTTGTGCCTTATGTAAAGGCCATCAGCAGAGTGAAATAGAAGGACAGAAAGGAGGGAGGAAAGGAAGTATGAATTAATTCATAACCAGTACCATGTCCCAAAGGCAGGAGCGACGAGAGCGGGAAGAGGAGAGGCGGAGAACGGAAGAGTAGAATAATAGTGGAGAGGAAGAGGGAGGATGTGTACCCTGTCTCTCCCCTCGTTCCTTCATTGCTGATTGACATAGCAGCATGGACCATTAGTCAGCTGATGAATGAAAGCAAACCAGATATGAAATTTGATTTCCTACCGAGCTAACAAGAAGAACGCAGCAGGAAAACAAGGTGAGGGAGGGGCAGGGAGAGAAGGAGAGGAAGTGGGAAGAAGGGAGCCGATATATGGAGGAGAGAACATAGTAAGAATAAACATGAACTGCGGAGAAAGGGAGAGCGAGAGAGACCAAGGGAACTGGGACAAAGGATAAGGAGGAGATCAAGCATATTATAGAGCGATTGAACATGAAACAATGAGTGAAGGACAACGAGAGAGTGATAAATAAAGAGAAACGAGAGAGGGGGAGACAGCGATGGAGAGAGCGAAAGAGGGATAGCTGAGTGGCTGTGAAGTGTGTTGGAGATGGTGATATAGTGAGTGAGTGGTTTGGAGGGTTTCAGATGAGCTGGACAGAGAACAATGAGATTCATGGAGCTGAGACTGCATTAATGAACTACGCTTCATAAATCTCTCTAGCTCCCCTCTGCCACCTCTCTCGCTCTCTCATGGAAAGATTGTTAACTTGTTTTGCTGTTTCATGTATGTGTTTAGTATCTGTACTTGTGTTGAACTGTCTTACACAATTTGCTAATTGATTAATCAAATATTTTCTTTCTCTCTCTCTTTAGCGGGGCGTTCTCTGAGGTGTTGTTGGCCCAGGAGAGGTCTACAGGGAAGATGTTTGCTGTGAAGTGTATCCCCAAGAAGGCCCTGAAGGGGAAAGAGAGCAGCATCGAGAACGAGATCAACGTGCTCCGCAAGTAAGTCTCCCACCTACCTTCTCCTCCCTAACACCTGTTACCCTGGCGACCGAACGGAAACACTGCCACCCTTCACCACCGCGCATCACGCTCGCATCCCTCCCACTACTCCCCATTCACTGTTATCTTTAGGTCACCGTCCACAGTCTCACACTGACAGAACAGGAGATTAAGGTAGGTAGCGACTATAGAAAACACCCTCTCTGTCTTCTATTTCTTTGCTTAGCGACCTTGTGTCCTAAGCACTGATACTGAACTGAATGTACCTTCTAATCTTTTCTTTCAGTGAGGAACACATTATGTATTTTACACATATTATTCAAACATATTGTCAGGTAGCTGAGTAGAGACCTGTATGAACACACACACACACACACCAGGGGATAAAACCAAAGATATGCATCTCCACGTCACTGGATAAACAGTAATCCCTCTCCACTGCTTGGACTTGGACTTGGACTTGGACGTGTGTGTGTGTGTTCAGATATCACCTTGGATCTGGCCCAATGCTCAGTAGTTCCACAAGGTTTCACTCACTCAGTCACTCACTGTCCAGAAGTAGGCAGCTACAGTATGTGTTGGTGTTATTATTGCAGTATACCATGCTTGTTCCCTAGGGACAGGAGAGACACCACTGACCCTGACAATATTCATGCGGGATAAGTGTTGTCACAGTGATCCAGTCAGTGGAGGGGGGGTGTTTCCTAGCCTCTGACGCCTTCCATGTTTGATCGTCGGGTTTTTGCCACTCTCAGCATCTCCTGGCAACCAGCTGATTGACAGACTAATATGGCCTGCATAGGTCACAAGACACACCTCCTCAGGGTCAATGCTTTGTATCCAAACATTGTCATTCACATGTGTACTATTTATACAAAAGTGTGTGGACATCCCTTCAAATGAGTGGATTTGTCTGTTTCAGCCACACGCGTTGCTGACAGGTGCGTAAGATCAAGCACACCGCCATGCAATCTCCATAGACAAACATTGGCAGTAGAATGGCCTTACTGAAGAACTCGGTCAACTTCAATGTGGCACCGTCATAGGATGCCACATTTCCAACATGTCAGTTCGTAAAATTTCCGCCCTGCTAGAGCTGCCTCGGTCAACTGTAAATGCTGTTATTGTGAAGTGGAAATGTCTAGGAGCAGAAACGTCTCAGCAGCCAAGTGGTAGGCCACACAAGCTCACAGAATGGGGCCGGCGAGTGCTGAAGCGCGTAGCGTGTGGAAATCGTCTGTCCTCGGTTGCAATACTCCCTACCGAGTTCCAAACTGCCTCTGGCGGCAACATCAGCACAAGAACGGTTTGTCGGAAGCTTCATGAAATGGGTTTCCATGGCAGAGCAGCCTCACACAAACATAACAACATCACCATGCGCAATGCCAAGCTTCGGCTGGAGTGGTGTAAAGCTCGCCGCCATTGAGATCTGGAGCAGTGGAAACGCGTTCCCTGGAGTGTTGAATCACGCTTCACCATCTGTCAGTCCGACGGAGTAATCTGGGATTGGTGGATGCCAGGAGAACACTACCTGCCCCAATTCATAGTGTCAACTGTAAAATTTGGTGGAGGAGGAATAATGGCCTGAGCTGTTTTGTCATGGTTCGGCTAGGCCTCTTAGTTCCAGTGAAGGATTAATCTTAATGCTACAGCATAAGCATTCTAGATTATTCTGTGCTTCCAACTTTGTGGCAACAGTTTGAAGAAGGACCTTCCCTGTTTCAGCATGACAATGACCCCGTGCACAAAGCGAGATCCATACAGAAATGGTTTGTCGATCGGTGTGGAAGAACTTGACTGGCCTGCACAGAGCCCTGACCTCAACACCATCGAACACATTTGGGATGAATTGGAACACCAACTGCGAGCCAGGCCTAATCGCCCAACATCCATGCCCAACCTCACTAATGCTCTTGTGGCTGGATGGAAGCAAGTCCCCGCAGCAATGTACCAACATCTAGTGGAAAGTCTTCCCAGAAGAGTGGAGGCTGTTATAGCAGCAAAGGGGGGACCAACTCCATATTAATGCCCATCATTTTGGAAGGAAATGTTTGACGAGCAAGTGTCCACATACTTTTGTAATATATATGTATACACTAAAAGTGGTCATGTGTGTACACACATTCAGAAACACACATGCGTCAAAAATAGAGAACTAGTACACACACATTCACAAAGCTATAATCAGGCTCTCTCGCTTTATGTTAAGTTGGGGTATAGTGTCGTGCCACAGTCTCTGCCCACTCTGTCGCCTACTAGTTTATTTGGATTCTGCCGCTCAACAGGGATTCACATACACACACACACACACACACAGCCTTCTCTAAGACACAAATAATCAGTTGTCAAATAATAAGGCATTAACTGTGGAAGGATTTGTCATGTAATGAAAGGGGATCAGGAATCCTCTATCTCTACTCTTAGGTTCATATCTGCTTTACCCTTCCACGATCCCAGAGAGACTTTAAACACATTCTCCTCCCTGGTGATCTCATCTCAGCCATCTTTCCTCAGACTGTCTATGACTCATATCTCTACTCTCCACCGCTCGCTACGAGCTCAGAGATCTCACACACTCCTAATGTACGTACTGAACTCCCCACCTGCTCACGCTTCCTGTGTGTGTGCGCGACAGGTGTGTACAGTATTATTTTTTATTTTACCTTTATTTAACTAGGCAAGTCAGTTAAGAACAAATTCTTATTTTCAATGACGGCCTAGGAACAGTGGGTTAACTGCTTGTTCAGGGGCAGAACGACAGATTTGTACTTTGTGAGCTCAGGGGTTTGAACTTGCAACCTTCCGGTTACTAGTCCAACGCTCTAACCACTAGGCTACCCTGCCACCCCTATTCCCCTTTGCAATAACATCATCGGCAAATGGGTCATGAGGCACACATGCATACACACACACACACACACACTGACCACCACCACAGCAGCACAAGCATGTCCCATGTGTACACATTATACACTTTCACCATGGAGCAGTTACCATGGCAAGGCCTGAGTATGGTGTTGGAGGGAGGGAGAGACGGAGGGAGAGAGCCTATGTTTAGTAAATGTTTGAGATGACTCTAGAGCGGAGGTAAAGGGGGATGCAGATGGTCTGGGATCTGTTTAAAGGGTTATAGTTGTACATGACTAATATACTAACATTGTCTGTGTTTTCTGTCCCTCCAGAATCAAGCATGAGAACATAGTAGCTTTGGAAGACATCTATGAGAGTTCCAACCACCTCTACCTGATCATGCAGCTGTAAGTTCTCTCTCTCTCTCTCTCTCTCTCCTCCATTCATCTAGTCTTATTTCTTGATCTTAATTCCTGTCATTCTCTTTCCCCCCTTCTACTTCTTACTGTCTCTTCTTATCACCCTCTTTGTGTCTCTTCTCTCTCCTTCTGTCTCTCTCTTTGACTGTCTGTCTCGCTCACTGACCTGACCTGCCGTACCCTCAGACTGACTCAGCACTGAGGAATGGGGCAGGGGGTGACTGTTTTAGCTTACACACTCACACACGTTATAAGCCCTCATTACTCCAATTAGACTTCCATTAAGACGGACGACAGGAGAGGGAATGGGACCTGGCTCGTAGCGTTCAGCTAACGTTTACATAATGTTACTCTAACGTTACAGCAAGGCCAACGTGCCACTATGCAGTCCTGGCCAAATTAATCAGCTGGAGTTATATCAGTCTGTCGAAGGAGGGCGTGTGAGTTATGGATTTAAATGTGTTGTGAGTTATGTGTGTGTGCAGGAAAGTAGAGCAGTTCTTAAGTTTGATAATTGTGTTTATTGCTGAGTCACGGCACACGTAATGTTATTAGTTTCAGTGCTAACAGGCTGTTGAATTGAGAAGAGAGGAGAAAAACACCCACCCATCAGAACCATCTTTCACTTCAGTCTTCTGCCTCTCATCCTCCCCTCATCGCTCTTCTCTTTTCTTCCATCTCACCCTTGTTCTCCTCCCCCCTCACACCTCATCTCTCCTCCCCACCTCTCCTCTCACCTTTACCCCTTACCTCTCCCTTCACCTGCAGCAGGTGTGAAATGATTCTCCCCTGTCTCTTCTGCAGCAAGGCACCTTCTCATATCAGGCTCTGTTACCACGGATACAGAGGTGAAAGGTCACCTCACTCCACTTATGACATTGGCTTAACTTGGTAGAACCAGGAATAACACCTCAGCAGTTAGGGATCGCAGTACTCATCTGAGCTCTGAGTCGGTACCTATCATCCGTGTATCAAGTGTCACCTCCGAGTAGAAACGTTGGACCAGGTCTGCCGTCTTTACCAGCCCCCTGTGATCCTGCCTGGATATGAATCATCCTCAGAGGTTGTCAGGTTTGGTCTGATTAAACTTTTCTCTGAGTTTGACACGTCAGGTCTGATATACAGTACCTGTGCTCGGAGTTTAATTTAGATTTGATGTGATTTTGACACGTCAGGTCTGATTTAACTTTGCTCTGAGTTTGACATGTCAGGTCTGATATACCTGTACTCTCTCGGAGTTTGACATATCTGATTTAACTTGGCTCTGAATTTGATAAGTCGGGTTTGGTTTAACGGCATCTGTGCTCGGAGGTTGTCATGTCGTTCGATCTAGCTGTGATTAGTTAGTTGGGTCTGGTGTGATGCTTCCATCTCTGGTTGGATGAAGAGCTGCTGTCTACAGCGATCTACAACCATGTCATCACCACATGGCTGATACATCCAATCCTGTTCAAATAAATGAGGGAGAGAGGGAATGGTATGAGAGGCAGATGGAAGTGTGATGAGGGAGGGAAGGAGAGAGAGAGAGGGGGAGAGAGAATGAGATTGGATTCAGAATATACTCAGTGGGTCAATGTATCAAGGAGATTTCTTTAGGATGAATTTGGTATATGAGTGAAAGCCAAAACTGAGAAAGTGAAGCCAAGAACAAGAGGGGATTTGAAGGGGGAGACAAAGAGAAAGCAAGCAGGCAGAAGACAGAGAGCGAAAAACGAATCTAGAGTAGAGCAAAGCTTGAACCTTTTCGACTCAGTCGGTGGCTAATTAGTGATGAATGAAAAGGGTTGTAAAAGTGCGTAGTGTTTTACAGAAAATACAAACACGGCTATGTTTTTTCTCTCTTCTCCCCAACAACACTGAAACCATGTGAGTTAAACAAACCAAACCGTTGTACAGTCAGATCTGTTCTACGGAAGCAGCAGGTTTGTAACACAGGCTTGTGAGAGGCTTGTGAGTGTTACTGTTAAAACTCCCTCACACCACTACCTTACTGTAGGAACCACTACAGCAACAACACCTTCACACCACTACCTTACTGTAGGAACCACTACAGCAGGGGTCAGCAACACCTTCACACCACTACCTTACTGTAGGAACCACTACAGCAGGGTCAGCAACACCTTCACACCACTACCTTACTGTAGGAACCACTACAGCAGGGTCAACAACACCTTCACACCACTACCTTACTGTAGGAGCCACTACAGCAACAACACCTTCACACCACTACCTTACTGTAGGAACCACTACAGCAGGGGTCAGCAACACCTTCACACTACTACCTTACTGTAGGAACCACTACAGCAGGGGTCAGCAACACCTTCACACCACTACCTTACTGTAGGAACCACTACAGCAGGGGTCAGCAACACCACAACCTTACTGTAGGAACCACTACAGCAGGGTCAGCAACACCTTCACATCACTACCTTACTGTAGGAACCACTACAGCAGAGGTCAGCAACACCTTCACACCACTACCTTACTGTAGGAACCACTACAGCAGGGTCAGCAACACCTTCACATCACTACCTTACTGTAGGAACCACTACAGCAACAACACCTTCACACCACTACCTTACTGTAGGAACCACTACAGCAGGGTCAGCAACACCTTCACATCACTACCTTACTGTAGGAACCACTACAGCAACAACACCTTCACACCACTACCTTACGGTAGGAACCACTACAGCAGGGTCAGCAACACCACTACCTTACTGTAGGAACCACTACAGCAGGGTCAACAACACCTTCACACCACTACCTTACTGTAGGAACCACTACAGCAGGGTCAGCAACACCACTACCTTACTGTAGGAACCACTACAGCAGGGTCAACAACACCTTCACACCACTACCTTACTGTAGGAACCACTACAGCAGGGTCAGCAACACCACTACCTTACTGTAGGAACCACTACAGCAGGGTCAACAACACCTTCACACCACTACCTTACTGTAGGAACCACTACAGCAGGGGTCAGCAACACCTTCACACCACTACCTTACTGTAGGTACCACTACAGCAGGGTCAGCAACACCTTCACACCACTACCTTACTGTAGGAACCACTACAGCAGGGTCAACAACACCTTCACACCACTACCTTACTGTAGGAACCACTACAGCAGGGTCAGCAACACCACTACCTTACTGTAGGAACCACTACAGCAGGGTCAACAACACCTTCACACCACTACCTTACGGTAGGAACCACTACAGCAGGGTCAGCAACACCACTACCTTACTGTAGGAACCACTACAGCAGGGTCAGCATCACCACTACCTTACTGTAGGAACCACTACAGCAGGGTCAGCAACACCACTACCTTACTGTAGGAACCACTACAGCAGGGGTCAGCAACACCTTCACACCACTACCTTACTGTAGGAACCACTACAGCAGGGGTCAGCAACACCTTCACACCACTACCTTACTGTAGGAACCACTACAGCAGGGTCAGCAACACCACTACCTTACTGTAGGAACCACTACAGCAGGGTCAGCAACACCACTACCTTACTGTAGGAACCACTACAGCAGGGTCAGCAACACCACTACCTTACTGTAGGAACCACTACAGCAGGGTCAACAACACCTTCACACCACTACCTTACTGTAGGAACCACTACAGCAGGGTCAGCAACACCTTCACACCACTACCTTACTGTAGGAACCACTACAGCAGGGTCAACACCTTCACACCACTACCTTACTGTAGGAGCCACTACATCAACAACACCTTCACACCACTACCTTACTGTAGGAACCACTACAGCAGGGTCAGCAACACCTTCACACCACTACCTTACTGTAGGAACCACTACAGCAACAACACCTTCACACCACTACCTTACTGTAGGAACCACTACAGCAGGGGTCAGCAACACCTTCACACCACTATCTTACTGTAGGAACCACTACAGCAGGGGTCAGCAACACCTTCACATCACTACCTTACTGTAGGAACCACTACAGCAGGGTCAGCAACACCTTCACACCACTACCTTACTGTAGGAACCACTACAGCAGGGGTCAGCAACACCACAACCTTACTGTAGGAACCACTACAGCAGGGTCAGCAACACCTTCACATCACTACCTTACTGTAGGAACCACTACAGCAGGGTCAACAACACCTTCACATCACTACCTTACTGTAGGAACCACTACAGCAGGGGTCAGCAACACCTTCACACCACTACCTTACTGTAGGAACCACTACAGCAAGGTCAGCAACACCTTCACATCACTACCTTACTGTAGGAACCACTACAGCAACAACACCTTCACACCACTACCTTACTGTGGGAACCACTACAGCAGGGGTCAGCAACACCACTACCTTACTGTAGGACCCACTACAGCAGGGTCAGCAACACCTTCACATCACTACCTTACTGTAGGAACCACTACAGCAACAACACCTTCACACCACTACCTTATGGTAGGAACCACTACAGCAGGGTCAGCAACACCACTACCTTACTGTAGGAACCACTACAGCAGGGGTCAACAACACCTTCACACCACTACCTTACTGTAGGAACCACTACAGCAGGGTCAGCAACACCACTACCTTACTGTAGGAACCACTACAGCAGGGTCAACAACACCACTACCTTACTGTAGGACCCACTACAGCAGGGTCAGCAACACCTTCACACCACTACCTTACTGTAGGAACCACTACAGCAGGGGTCAGCAACACCACTACCTTACTGTAGGACCCACTACAGCAGGGTCAGCAACACCTTCACATCACTACCTTACTGTAGGAACCACTACAGCAACAACACCTTCACACCACTACCTTATGGTAGGAACCACTACAGCAGGGTCAGCAACACCACTACCTTACTGTAGGAACCACTACAGCAGGGGTCAACAACACCTTCACACCACTACCTTACTGTAGGAACCACTACAGCAGGGTCAGCAACACCACTACCTTACTGTAGGAACCACTACAGCAGGGTCAACAACACCACTACCTTACTGTAGGAACCACTACAGCAGGGTCAACAACACCTTCACACCACTACCTTACGGTAGGAACCACTACAGCAGGGTCAGCAACACCACTACCTTACTGTAGGAACCACTACAGCAGGGTCAGCAACACCACTACCTTACTGTAGGAACCACTACAGCAGGGTCAGCAACACCACTACCTTACTGTAGGAACCACTACAGCAGGGTCAGCAACACCTTCACACCACTACCTTACTGTAGGAACCACTACAGCAGGGTCAACAACACCTTCACACCACTACCTTACTGTAGGAACCACTACAGCAGGGTCAGCAACACCACTACCTTACTGTAGGAACCACTACAGCAGGGTCAACAACACCACTACCTTACTGTAGGAACCACTAGAGAAGGGTCAACAACACCTTCACACCACTACCTTACGGTAGGAACCACTACAGCAGGGTCAGCAACACCACTACCTTACTGTAGGAACCACTACAGCAGGGTCAGCAACACCACTACCTTACTGTAGGAACCACTACAGCAGGGTCAGCAACACCACTACCTTACTGTAGGAACCACTACAGCAGGGTCAACAACACCTTCACACCACTACCTTATGGCAGGAACCACTACAGCAGGGTCAGCAACACCTTCACACCACTACCTTACTGTAGGAACCACTACAGCAGGGTCAGCAACACCTTCACACCACTACCTTACTGTAGGAACCACTACAGCAGGGTCAACAACACCTTCACACCACTACCTTACGGTAGGAACCACTACAGCAGGGTCAGCAACACCACTACCTTACTGTAGGAACCACTACAGCAGGGTCAGCAACACCACTACCTTACTGTAGGAACCACTACAGCAGGGTCAGCAACACCACTACCTTACTGTAGGAACCACTACAGCAGGGTCAGCAACACCTTCACACCACTACCTTACTGTAGGAACCACTACAGCAGGGTCAACAACACCTTCACACCACTACCTTACTGTAGGAACCACTACAGCAGGGTCAGCAACACCACTACCTTACTGTAGGAACCACTACAGCAGGGTCAACAACACCACTACCTTACTGTAGGAACCACTAGAGAAGGGTCAACAACACCTTCACACCACTACCTTACGGTAGGAACCACTACAGCAGGGTCAGCAACACCACTACCTTACTGTAGGAACCACTACAGCAGGGTCAGCAACACCACTACCTTACTGTAGGAACCACTACAGCAGGGTCAGCAACACCACTACCTTACTGTAGGAACCACTACAGCAGGGTCAACAACACCTTCACACCACTACCTTATGGCAGGAACCACTACAGCAGGGTCAGCAACACCTTCACACCACTACCTTACTGTAGGAACCACTACAGCAGGGTCAGCAACACCTTCACACCACTACCTTACTGTAGGAACCACTACAGCAGGGTCAGCAACACCTTCACATCACTACCTTACTGTAGGAACCACTACAGCAGGGTCAGCAACACCTTCACACCACTACCTTACTGTAGGAACCACTACAGCAGGGTCAGCAACACCTTCACATCACTACCTTACTGTAGGAACCACTACAGCAGGGTCAGCAACACCTTCACACCACTACCTTACTGTAGGAACCACTACAGCAGGGGTCAACAACACCTTCACACCACGACCTTACTGTAGGAACCACTACAGCAGGGGTCAGCAACACCACTACCTTACTGTAGGAACCACTACAGCAGGGTCAGCAACACCACTACCTTACTGTAGGAACCACTACAGCAGGGTCAGCAACACCACTACCTTACTGTAGGAACCACTACAGCAGGGTCAACAACACCTTCACACCACTACCTTACTGTAGGAACCACTACAGCAGGGTCAGCAACACCTTCACACCACTACCTTACTGTAGGAACCACTACAGCAGGGTCAACACCTTCACACCACTACCTTACTGTAGGAGCCACTACATCAACAACACCTTCACACCACTACCTTACTGTAGGAACCACTACAGCAGGGTCAGCAACACCTTCACACCACTACCTTACTGTAGGAACCACTACAGCAACAACACCTTCACACCACTACCTTACTGTAGGAACCACTACAGCAGGGGTCAGCAACACCTTCACACCACTACCTTACTGTAGGAACCACTACAGCAGGGGTCAGCAACACCTTCACATCACTACCTTACTGTAGGAACCACTACAGCAGGGTCAGCAACACCTTCACACCACTACCTTACTGTAGGAACCACTACAGCAGGGGTCAGCAACACCACAACCTTACTGTAGGAACCACTACAGCAGGGTCAGCAACACCTTCACATCACTACCTTACTGTAGGAACCACTACAGCAGGGTCAACAACACCTTCACATCACTACCTTACTGTAGGAACCACTACAGCAGGGGTCAGCAACACCTTCACACCACTACCTTACTGTAGGAACCACTACAGCAAGGTCAGCAACACCTTCACATCACTACCTTACTGTAGGAACCACTACAGCAACAACACCTTCACACCACTACCTTACTGTAGGAACCACTACAGCAGGGGTCAGCAACACCACTACCTTACTGTAGGACCCACTACAGCAGGGTCAGCAACACCTTCACATCACTACCTTACTGTAGGAACCACTACAGCAACAACACCTTCACACCACTACCTTATGGTAGGAACCACTACAGCAGGGTCAGCAACACCACTACCTTACTGTAGGAACCACTACAGCAGGGGTCAACAACACCTTCACACCACTACCTTACTGTAGGAACCACTACAGCAGGGTCAGCAACACCACTACCTTACTGTAGGAACCACTACAGCAGGGTCAACAACACCACTACCTTACTGTAGGACCCACTACAGCAGGGTCAGCAACACCTTCACACCACTACCTTACTGTAGGAACCACTACAGCAGGGGTCAGCAACACCACTACCTTACTGTAGGACCCACTACAGCAGGGTCAGCAACACCTTCACATCACTACCTTACTGTAGGAACCACTACAGCAACAACACCTTCACACCACTACCTTATGGTAGGAACCACTACAGCAGGGTCAGCAACACCACTACCTTACTGTAGGAACCACTACAGCAGGGGTCAACAACACCTTCACACCACTACCTTACTGTAGGAACCACTACAGCAGGGTCAGCAACACCACTACCTTACTGTAGGAACCACTACAGCAGGGTCAACAACACCTTCACACCACTACCTTACTGTAGGAACCACTACAGCAGGGTCAGCAACACCACTACCTTACTGTAGGAACCACTACAGCAGGGTCAACAACACCTTCACACCACTACCTTACTGTAGGAACCACTACAGCAGGGGTCAGCAACACCTTCACACCACTACCTTACTGTAGGTACCACTACAGCAGGGTCAGCAACACCTTCACACCACTACCTTACTGTAGGAACCACTACAGCAGGGTCAACAACACCTTCACACCACTACCTTACTGTAGGAACCACTACAGCAGGGTCAGCAACACCACTACCTTACTGTAGGAACCACTACAGCAGGGTCAACAACACCTTCACACCACTACCTTACTGTAGGTACCACTACAGCAGGGTCAGCAACACCTTCACACCACTACCTTACTGTAGGAACCACTACAGCAGGGGTCAGCAACACCTTCACACCACTACCTTACTGTAGGAACCACTACAGCAGGGGTCAGCAACACCTTCACACCACTACCTTACTGTAGGAACCACTACAGCAGGGTCAGCAACACCACTACCTTACTGTAGGAACCACTACAGCAGGGTCAGCAACACCACTACCTTACTGTAGGAACCACTACAGCAGGGTCAGCAACACCACTACCTTACTGTAGGAACCACTACAGCAGGGTCAACAACACCTTCACACCACTACCTTACTGTAGGAACCACTACAGCAGGGTCAGCAACACCTTCACACCACTACCTTACTGTAGGAACCACTACAGCAGGGGTCAACAACACCTTCACACCACGACCTTACTGTAGGAACCACTACAGCAGGGGTCAGCAACACCTTCACACTACTACCTTACTGTAGGAACCACTACAGCAGGGGTCAGCAACACCTTCACACCACTACCTTACTGTAGGAACCACTACAGCAGGGGTCAGCAACACCACAACCTTACTGTAGGAACCACTACAGCAGGGTCAGCAACACCTTCACATCACTACCTTACTGTAGGAACCACTACAGCAGAGGTCAGCAACACCTTCACACCACTACCTTACTGTAGGAACCACTACAGCAGGGTCAGCAACACCTTCACATCACTACCTTACTGTAGGAACCACTACAGCAACAACACCTTCACACCACTACCTTACTGTAGGAACCACTACAGCAGGGTCAGCAACACCTTCACATCACTACCTTACTGTAGGAACCACTACAGCAACAACACCTTCACACCACTACCTTACGGTAGGAACCACTACAGCAGGGTCAGCAACACCACTACCTTACTGTAGGAACCACTACAGCAGGGTCAACAACACCTTCACACCACTACCTTACTGTAGGAACCACTACAGCAGGGTCAGCAACACCACTACCTTACTGTAGGAACCACTACAGCAGGGTCAACAACACCTTCACACCACTACCTTACTGTAGGAACCACTACAGCAGGGGTCAGCAACACCTTCACACCACTACCTTACTGTAGGTACCACTACAGCAGGGTCAGCAACACCTTCACACCACTACCTTACTGTAGGAACCACTACAGCAGGGTCAACAACACCTTCACACCACTACCTTACTGTAGGAACCACTACAGCAGGGTCAGCAACACCACTACCTTACTGTAGGAACCACTACAGCAGGGTCAACAACACCTTCACACCACTACCTTACGGTAGGAACCACTACAGCAGGGTCAGCAACACCACTACCTTACTGTAGGAACCACTACAGCAGGGTCAGCATCACCACTACCTTACTGTAGGAACCACTACAGCAGGGTCAGCAACACCACTACCTTACTGTAGGAACCACTACAGCAGGGGTCAGCAACACCTTCACACCACTACCTTACTGTAGGAACCACTACAGCAGGGGTCAGCAACACCTTCACACCACTACCTTACTGTAGGAACCACTACAGCAGGGTCAGCAACACCACTACCTTACTGTAGGAACCACTACAGCAGGGTCAGCAACACCACTACCTTACTGTAGGAACCACTACAGCAGGGTCAGCAACACCACTACCTTACCGTAGGAACCACTACAGCAGGGTCAGCAACACCACTACCTTACTGTAGGAACCACTACAGCAACAACACCTTCACACCACTACCTTACTGTAGGAACCAC
The DNA here is from genome assembly GCF_002021735.2 of Oncorhynchus kisutch. Taxonomy (NCBI): domain Eukaryota; kingdom Metazoa; phylum Chordata; class Actinopteri; order Salmoniformes; family Salmonidae; genus Oncorhynchus; species Oncorhynchus kisutch. The sequence continues at coordinate 9,182,514 of NC_034192.2, forward strand.
TACAGCAGGGGTCAGCAACACCTTCACACCACTACCTTACTGTAGGAACCACTACAGCAGGGGTCAGCAACACCTTCACACCACTACCTTACTGTAGGAACCACTACAGCAGGGGTCAGCAACACCTTCACATCACTACCTTACTGTAGGAACCACTACAGCAGGGTCAGCAACACCTTCACACCACTACCTTACTGTAGGAACCACTACAGCAGGGGTCAGCAACACCACAACCTTACTGTAGGAACCACTACAGCAGGGTCAGCAACACCTTCACATCACTACCTTACTGTAGGAACCACTACAGCAGGGTCAACAACACCTTCACATCACTACCTTACTGTAGGAACCACTACAGCAGGGGTCAGCAACACCTTCACACCACTACCTTACTGTAGGAACCACTACAGCAGGGTCAGCAACACCTTCACATCACTACCTTACTGTAGGAACCACTACAGCAACAACACCTTCACACCACTACCTTACTGTAGGAACCACTACAGCAGGGGTCAGCAACACCACTACCTTACTGTAGGACCCACTACAGCAGGGTCAGCAACACCTTCACATCACTACCTTACTGTAGGAACCACTACAGCAACAACACCTTCACACCACTACCTTATGGTAGGAACCACTACAGCAGGGTCAGCAACACCACTACCTTACTGTAGGAACCACTACAGCAGGGGTCAACAACACCTTCACACCACTACCTTACTGTAGGAACCACTACAGCAGGGTCAGCAACACCACTACCTTACTGTAGGAACCACTACAGCAGGGTCAACAACACCACTACCTTACTGTAGGAACCACTACAGCAGGGTCAACAACACCTTCACACCACTACCTTACGGTAGGAACCACTACAGCAGGGTCAGCAACACCACTACCTTACTGTAGGAACCACTACAGCAGGGTCAGCAACACCACTACCTTACTGTAGGAACCACTACAGCAGGGTCAGCAACACCTTCACACCACTACCTTACTGTAGGAACCACTACAGCAGGGTCAACAACACCTTCACACCACTACCTTACTGTAGGAACCACTACAGCAGGGTCAGCAACACCACTACCTTACTGTAGGAACCACTACAGCAGGGTCAACAACACCACTACCTTACTGTAGGAACCACTAGAGCAGGGTCAACAACACCTTCACACCACTACCTTACGGTAGGAACCACTACAGCAGGGTCAGCAACACCACTACCTTACTGTAGGAACCACTACAGCAGGGTCAGCAACACCACTACCTTACTGTAGGAACCACTACAGCAGGGTCAGCAACACCACTACCTTACTGTAGGAACCACTACAGCAGGGTCAACAACACCTTCACACCACTACCTTATGGCAGGAACCACTACAGCAGGGTCAGCAACACCTTCACACCACTACCTTACTGTAGGAACCACTACAGCAGGGTCAGCAACACCTTCACACCACTACCTTACTGTAGGAACCACTACAGCAGGGTCAGCAACACCTTCACATCACTACCTTACTGTAGGAACCACTACAGCAGGGTCAGCAACACCTTCACACCACTACCTTACTGTAGGAACCACTACAGCAGGGGTCAACAACACCTTCACACCACGACCTTACTGTAGGAACCACTACAGCAGGGTTAGCAACAAGGGGCCCGCGGGATTTTAGTTTTTGGTCAAACAAATACTGTAAACTCACCAGGAATTCAGCTAAAAATGTGTATTCCCACAAATTAAGGAGATCGTGTCTCAATGTAATCAAGGTATGAAAGTATTGTTATTTTATCGTAATAATCTATTTTTTTGAGCTTAGAGCTTGGTTCATTTGCAGTGCATCAATTATTATAATTATGTTTCGGCCCCCCGACCATCCTCTACGACAAAAATTAGGGGGGGGGGGGGCAAAGGAAGAGAAAGGGATGGAGAACGGGACAGAGATGGCAAGGAAGAGTAATACAGAAGCGAGTGAGACCAAATGGAAAGACAATAGTGTGTGTGAGTGTATGTGTGCACAATTAGTGTGTGTGTATGTGCCTACAGTATGGTGTGCGTGTGTGTATTGAAAGGGAAGGAGATTTGGCTCCTGTCTGATTGCCATGGTCTCCCTACGCAAATGGTTACGCAACCCTGCAGGATGGTGGCCCATCTCCTCCGTCACTACCACACCGTTATGTCCAGCCAACGTGTGTGTGTTGTCAGCTTAGCCTTTTGCTTGTCATTCCCTGCCACGCTCGTCTCGGCTGGAAAAAACAAGTCACTGTTGGCAGAGGAGAGAGAGAGTGAGAGAAGAGAAAGGGAGAGAGAGAAGAGAAAGGGAGAGATGGAGCGTGGGGATAGAGAGGGAAGAGAAAGGGAGAGATGGAGTGTGGGGATAGAGAGAGAAGAGAAAGGGAGAGATGGAGCGTGGGGATAGAGAGAGAAGAGAAAGGGAGAGATGGAGCGTGGGGATAGAGAGGGAAGAGAAAGGGAGAGATGGAGCTTGGGGATAGAGAGGGAGAGATGGAGTGTGGGGATAGAGAGAGAAGAGAAAGGGAGAGATGGAGTGTGGGGATAGAGAGAGAAGGGTGAGATGGAGCGTGGGGATAGAGAGGGAAGAGAGGGAGATGGAGCGTGGGGATAGAGAGAGAAGAGAAAGGGAGAGATGGAGCGTGGGGATAGAGAGAAGAGAGGGAGATGGAGCTTGGGGATAGAGAGGGAAGAGATGGAGATGGAGCATGGGGATAGAGAGAGCGAGAGGGAGGAAGGAGAGAAAGGGCAAGAGAGAGCGGAGCGGATTAGCAATTAATTTCTTATCTCCTTTTTTCAGAGACTTCCTTAGAATGTAACTTTCTTCCTGCTCTTATTTGATCTGTCACTGTGACGATGCCCCCCAGATTCACACTCACTCCGCCAATGTGTGTATGCATGTGCTATTTTGTTTGTGTATTCAATATTCATCCAATGCAAATCTCTGCAGTTTTAGAGAGAAATATATTTGACCCTATGCTCATTCTCCATCAATCTCCCTCAGTGCAGCAACGAGAGGTGCAGTGAACCTGGTTGTTCTTGTGTAGTATATAGGTTATTATTTTATATTGATAGTTATGTTTGTATCTTATGGCGGTTAAGGTTAGAATTGAGATTGATTTAAGCTGATCCAAGATCAGTATTTAGGTTGAGAGAGTAACTAGAAGACAGTAAGAGATCTAGTTGCGTCTGTTTTAGGTTCAGTGTGTGGGTTAATATGAATACCAGTAATGATCATGGTTACAGCTCCCCCATGGGGATCAGAGGAGAGGAGCAGCCCCTCAGGCTCCTGCTGCAGAATCTGTCAACTCAGTACTGAGGAAGAAGGCACAGTACATCTGCCTCCCAAACGCCATACACAGAGAGAGAAGGAGGGACTTTATTGGGTCAATATGAAAGCACTAACATCAGCGGATCAAAACAGTACTTGTTGTCACCGCTGATTCCTGGTAGTCCTTGGTGTGACATGGCATGGCGTTCTATTGAAGGTCAGCTGTCTGTTTATCAATATAGTGTTTATAGACGGACTGCAGCCAGATGCCTTCAGGGGACATGTCAAACATGAGAGCGCGAGACAACAGAAACAGTCGATGGGGTCAATACAGGAACCAGGAGAGGGAGCTGTGTACCTATGGAAATGCAAAATGTCCTTCCTCCGTTGTTTCCATATTGTGCTTGTCAATACCAAGAGAGACAGTCATAAGAGACAGATTCTACCTCTTTAATGTTCTTACCGTACATACTAGGCATTTTAATGGATCTCTTTGTTCTAACGCATGTTAAACCTAATATAGAGTCATTTGACTTAAACATTTTAAAAATGTATCCCTATCTCCTCCCTTCCTCCCTCAGAACTAGTCTTTACGGACTGTGGCACTATTAGAGATGAGTGGTTGGCTACTCCCCCTTGTGGTGGAATGTGACAGAAAGATGCTTTACCCCGACAGACCTACAGTGTTACATGGGTTCTCTGCAGTGAAACGAAGTGATGACACCCTGCTCACATACAGCTGAGTGCCACTAAGCTAATGACCAGTGCACTGAGCTGTTCTACTAGTGGCAGACCCAGGATCAGTTTACCCTTTCCATAACCATAAGGGACGGCCGGACATACTACAAATCTGTCCTTAGATCAGTGCTTAGCAGCCATCTATACTACCCTGTGCCAGTTGGCTGTAGAGAACTGAGGAAAGTTATGGGATGTTCAGCTGATGGCCTGTGGCTGTTCTGGCACTTTAAAAACCCCATAATCTGGCTAAGAGTTTTAAAACAAACCTGTAAAACAGCAAGGGCACCGTCTGACACACACACACACACACACAGTCTGAAGCTTAACTATCCTCCACAGTGTGAATCTATGGTCCGAGAAATATGAGGCACCTTTTTCTCAGTTTCTTTAAGATGTTGTATCCCTCCCATCTCCTGTCCTGTCTCTCTGCTACAGTTCTCCCTATACAGTTCGTTTTAGACTATATGGTGCACTTTGATTGGTTGTGATAGTATAGAGCATGAAGGGATAAGTTTAGTGAGGGTTGGAATGGGTCAAAGCACTCCCCACTGTGGGGTACACACACACACACACACACACACGGTTGAATGGAGGCAGATTCGTGTAGCTCATAAATGAAGTCTCAGTGGATCTGTCTCATAACAGCTTCCCTCCAGATGTGTGTCTGCGTGTGTGCACATCTGTTTTACTTACCTCGTTTACTGACCGCCTCTCTGTCTGTGTCTACAGAGTGTCGGGAGGTGAGTTGTTTGACCGTATCGTGGAGAAGGGGTTCTACACAGAGAAAGATGCCAGTACGCTCATTAGACAAGTGCTAGACGCTGTCGACTACCTCCACAAGTTGGGCATCGTCCACAGAGACCTGAAGGTGATGGTGACACACAAGCTTGCACTCCCCTCCCTCTCTCCCATCACACACACACAATCACAAGGAAAAAACACACACACTGAAACACAGACACAAAAACCCTGTCTACTCTCCCCTGCATCTCGACATGTGCGGATCACTTGTGTTTTATGGACCATGATTCATTGCGGTGATGTGGTGCAGCATGCATTTGTGATTTAGGCCACTCAGCGGGTCACAACACGCAGTGGCTTCTGGGAAATACACCACAGAGCGGAATCGCCTGAGAGAGAGGAGTACGGTCATACGGCTTCATAAAACAGACAGCAACATAACTGTATTGTGTGGTCGGTTATAGCCTAACTAACGAATTATTACGATTTTATATCTACAGTCTGTTCAGGGTATGTATGTATGTAAGTAAACAGATCAAAGGATGGAAGAGCTCAGTTTGAGTGATAGAGGGAGAGTGTTAATCACAATCTATTGCTCCATCTCTCTCTCTCTCCCTCCGTCCTCTCTTCCCAGCCAGAGAACCTGCTGTATTTTAACCCCCAGGACGAGTCTAAGATCATGATCAGTGACTTTGGTCTGTCCAAGATGGAGGGCAGTGGGGACGTCATGTCGACCGCATGCGGCACCCCGGGATACGTGGGTAAGAGATGCCTCTCCACCCCTTAATCTTAAATATCCTGACTTAGAAGTTAATGCCACATGTTAATATACCTTGTGTCGTTGGCTACTGAAATGTTAATACTGGAAGCAAATGAAAGCCTTTCAGGTTTTTAAGCTACCATCCTTTCCAAAAGTGTTCACTCTTACTGAGTGTGATGCCATCACTGTGCTTCACAGTGACACACTTTATAATATAGTATAGTGTAGGAAAAATCACACTGCTTTAATTATGTGTCTGCAATGGGAGAGGGTGCATCTGTGTGCCGCTCACACACACAGACATCCTGCCTCTGGAGTAAGAAGCTCTTATCACACGCTGACAGACCCTGCCCCCAGTCGCCTGCTTTCCCCTTTTTAACAGAGCGACTGAGTCAGAGAGTCAACATGGCGGGGCGCTCTACTGCAGTGAACTACGCGCCAGACGACTGCCATCCCTGTGTCAGACATGGGGATTTATATACTGCATCCCTGACACTGTGTGTGTGTGTGTGTGTGCGTGCGTGATTTTTCATCTCAGCGGAGTGTGTGAGAGACAGATGTTTTACATTATTTCCATGACAGAACCTTTCATGTTGACTTGTAGGACGGTACCTCTGGTAGTCAGACACACTGAAGACTCATCATGTTGACTTGTAGGACGGTGCCTCTGGTAGTCAGACACACTGAAGACTCATCATGTTGACGTGTAGGACGGTGCCTCTGGTAGTCAGACACACTGAAGACTCTTCATGTTGACTTGTAGGACGGTGCCTCTGGTAGTCAGACACACTGAAGACTCATCATGTTGACGTGTAGGACAGTGCCTCTGGTCGTCAGACACTCTGAAGACTCATCATGTTGACGTGTAGGACGGTGCCACTGGTAGTCAGACACTCTGAAGACTCATCATGTTGACGTCTTATCTGCCGGGTCCTATCCACGCTCCTACATCGACACGCAAGTCAGTTAGCAGACACTTGTTTAAGCTTATCCATAGGGAACTGTAGCCGGTGTACTGTAGGCCAGCTAAACAACACCGTACTAGTTAATGACATTGGAACTGTCCCATCCACATGACATTGTCTTTAAATGCTCAGACACTCCTTTGTTCTCCTTCCTCATCCCTCTATCCAACAATCTTGGGAGATTAGGCCACTGCAGTTTGTCCCTCCATCCCTCCCTCCCCATCTGCTGTGGGCTGCTGTAGGCCTTTTCCATTCTAAGAGGCTGTAATGTGATGGTTGCTGCATTAGAAATGCTGCTAAATATAGCAGGTCCTGGATGATTGCATTGAGAAGCCTGCATTCCTGAGGTATGAATAGCCCAGGGTTAGCGCCTGGGATGGCTGAATTAAGACCAGACTCTGTGGTTTGGACAGGCCCACCGTCAGAGTGGACACACGCATACACATACTGGGTACACGCACACACACACACACACACACACACGTTGGCCATATTGTTAAAGGAGATACGTACCACACACACTCAGCCCAGCACAAGTTTTTTTTTAAGTATTACATTTGAACCTCTCAGTGCACACGCATCTATGCGTGTCCGACTGTGTGTGTGAGTCTATGCTTGTGACTGTGTGTGTGTTTCCTGTTCCGTAATCTGTATTTACCTCAATCTTTGATTTTGTCCTGTCTGGCGGCTGTTTGGGTGATATCAGTTTTATTTTGTCTGGGCCGTTATCATTGATTAGTCTGGACAGGCTTCTATGTCTCTAATCGCCCACGGAGGGGGGTGTGTCACAGCCTCTGATAGGATGAGCTCCAGCTCTGGGCTCGACAGTAGGGTAATCCAGGATGGAGAACATGTCTCTATGTCCGTCTCTCTCCATCTCTGACTGTCTCCAGTTATGTCATCAAAGTCACATATCTCTCTCTGTCTCTGTCTCTCTCTCAGCTCCAGAGGTTCTTGCTCAGAAGCCCTACAGTAAGGCAGTGGACTGCTGGTCCATTGGAGTCATTGCATACATCCTGTAAGTGTTTACAGTCTATTGTACAACTCCTACAGACATGCTATGTGTTCCCATACCCAGTCAATGCCATGAGGGAAGAATTCACAGCTTTATATTGAGGGCCTGGTCACTCTGTGATTTTCATGTCTTCTAGAGTGCAGATGCATTTCACAAGTTCACACAAGTTTGACTTATTGTGTGGATGTTTGTGTTTTGTAATGGCCATTAATGGAGAATGACACAACATCATACCTCTCTCTTTCCTTTCATCAGACCCAGATGTTAGTCTGCTACACTCTGCTCTGCTCAGTCACCATGTATGGACATAGTGCTTCTGAGGAGAAAAAACAGACTTTTCAACATGTCTCTTTTGTTTTTCATTTGTCTTTCACCCCTCTGTCTGTGTGTGGACAACCTCTGAGTCAGAGCAGATTTAGCGTTGTGTGTGTTTCAGCTCTCGCTGACTGAGTTCCAGACATATGTGTGTGATTAGGGGTTAGAGTTCAGGGTTAGAGACAGGGTGAATAGGGGTAATAGAACAATAAAGGCTGTGAGAACGAGAGAAAGGTGTGCCTTACCTCAGTCATTAGAGCATCAGTGCAAATCTTCCTCATCCCCTGAAAACGTTCCTCATTTTTGCTCCTCTCTCCCTTTCTGTGTTGTTCTTGGCTCTCAATGGTTTGTCGCAAGATGAGCTCTGTGATGTGCAAAGCAGGCTCTGCCCTCTGGTTCTCTCTCATCCTTCCCCTCTCCCCTTGTTCCTTCTCCCGCCCCAATTGCTCAGACATCCTCTGTTCTCTGTTTTCACCTGTTTATATCCATCTCTGTCTGTTTATTGATGTAGCTGTTATGTAACTCTCCATGCTTACACAGCTTTGGATATAAGGATCACTAGGTGTCACTAGGGTCCTTAGAGGTGTGTGTGTGTGTGTGTGTGTGTGTGTGTGTGTGTGTGTGTGTGTGTGTGTGTGTGTGTGTGTGTGTGTGTGCTCTCCTGTCACCTCACCTCTACACATGTGAGCGAGGAGAAATAAGGGTCTGAGAAACAGCGTTCACACAGTCAGTCCAGCTGGTGGATTAAACTGTCAATGTTTGTATATATTCAATAAGTAGTCCTCAAACATCCTTGTCAATAGCCTAGGCAATATTAAATTAGACCAAATATGTGTTTAGAGTTCAAGTAAATACATTAAATCCAAGAATATGCAGTTCTGGATGGTAGACCCCTGATGTTGCCACAGTGAGTTCCCAGTGATCAGTGAGCTACTCCCGTCTTGTCATTTAGCCATTAGCACCATTAGAACAGGCCTCGGACCTCGTTAGCCGATCCTGAGCACCTCAACACAATCCGGCTTGGCATGCCTGGTTGGGTCTCTCCTCAGGTGTGAAGCGATCGCATCAGGTAATCAGGTGGAATAATCGCTCGGGCTCCTGCGGGGGAATGACGTTCAAGTCTTTTAACCAAATGTGAAAGCACAAAAACAAAAAGCTTATTGCGACCACATCAGGCAGAACAGAGTTCGATGGAGAAAGGCATTTTAATGAGGTTTGATCATAATGGCGGCTAATGTTTTCTATGGAAATCGTTTTGCCACTTGAAGAAGTTCAATTAATCCAGAATTAGGTTAGGAGAGCAGACAGAGAAAAGGTTTAGGATACATTACATTAACCTTGTCAGTTTATTGTTATCAATTGAATAGTTGTTTAAGCATTTATCTCATTCATCCTCATGGTATTCTATTATCATCTTAAAAGTAAACTATTTCTTGAAGTAGGAAGTGAATGCATGTGTTTTATGAGCTCACTTCCTGTCTGTCTGCAGGTTGTGTGGCTATCCTCCATTCTATGATGAAAATGACTCCAAGCTCTTTGAGCAGATCCTCAAAGCAGACTACGAGTTTGATGCACCGTACTGGGACGACATATCTGATTCAGGTAAGCTGTGGGTGATGGAGTGAGGATCTCCTTCAGACAGAGCACCTTCCTCCTCTTCCACCTCCCACCTGGCACATATGGACACCACACCACCATGGCTACTTTCTCTATGCTGTGATGTCGTCCTCTTGCAATTTGTGTATTGTCAAATCACATTTTATTGGTCACATACACGTGGGTAGCAGATGACATTGCGAGTGTAGCGAAATGCTTCTAGATCCGACAGTGCAGCAGTATCTAACAGGTAATATCTAACAATTCCACAACAAAACCTAATACATACAATCTAGTAAAGGAATGGGATGAGTATATAAGTATAAATATATGAATATAATTATATGGATGAGCAGTGACAGAGCAGCTAAGATGCAGTAGATAGTAAAGAATAGATACAGTTGAAGTCGGAAGTTTACATAACTTAGGTTGGATTCATCAAAACTCGTTTATCAACCACTACACAAATGTCTTGTTAACAAACTATAGTTTTGGCAAGTCGGTTAGGATATCTACTTTGTGCATGACACAAGTCATTTTTCCAACAATTGTTTACAGACAGTTTATTTCACTGTATCACAATTCCAGTGGGTCAGAGGTTTACATACACTAAGTTGACTGTGCTTTTACACAGCTTGGGAAATACCAGAAAATTATGTCATGGCTTTAAAAGCTTCAATTAGGCTAATTGACATAATTTGAGTCAATTAGAATTGTACCTGTGGATGTGTTTCAAGGCCTACCTTCAAACTCAGTGCCTCTTTGCTTGATATCATTTGAAAATCATAAGAAATCAGCCAAGACCTCAGAAAAAAAATTGTAGACCTCCACAAGTCTGGTTCATCCTTGGGAGCAATTTCCAAATGCCTGAAGGTACCACGTTCATCTGTACAAACAATAGTACGCAAGTATAAACACCATGGGACCACGCAGCCGTCATACGAAAAGTGCAAATCATTCCCAGAACAACAGCAAAGGACCTTGTAAAGATTCTGGAGGAAACCGGTACAAAAGTATCTATATCCACAGTAAAACAAGTCCTATATCGACATAACGTGAAAGTCCGCTCAGTAAGGAAGAAGCCACTGCTCCAAAACCGCCATAAAAGCCAGACTACGGTTTGCAACTTCACATGGGGACAAAGATCGTACTTTTTGGAGAAATGTCCTCTGGTCTGATGACACAAAAATAGAACTGTTTGGTCATAATGACCATCGTTGTGTTTGGAGGAAAAAGGGGGAGGCTTGCAAGCCGAAGAACATCATCCCAACCGTTAAGCACATTGGTGGCAGCATCATGTTGTGGGGGTACTTTGCTGCAGGAGGGACTGGTGCACTACACAAAATAGATGGCATTGTGAGGTAGGAAAATTATGTGGATATATTGAAGCAACATCTCAAGACATCAGTCAGGAAGTTAAAGCTTGGTTGCAAATGGTTCTTCCAAATTTACAATGACCCCAAGCATACTTCCAAAATGGCTTAAGGACAACAAAGTCAAAGTATTGGAGTGGCCATCACAAAGCCCTGACCTCAATCCTATTGAAAATTTGTGGGCAGAACTGAAAAAGCGTGTGCAAGCAAGGAGGCCTCAAAACCTGACTCAGTTACACCAGCTCTATTAGGAGGAATGGGCCAAAACTTATTGTGGGAGGCTTGTGGAAGGCTACCTGAAACATTTTTTTATTTTTTTATTTCACCTTTATTTAACCAGGTAAGCTAGTTGAGAACAAGTTCTCATTTGCAACTGCGACCTGGCCAAGATAAAGCATAGCAGTATGAACAGACAACACAGAGTTACACATGGAGTAAAACAATTAACAAGTCAATAACACAGTAGAAAAAAAGAGTCTATATACATTGTGTGCAAAAGGTATGAGGAGGTAGGCGAATAATTACAATTTTGCAGATTAACACTGGAGTGATAAATGATCAGATGGTCATGTACAGGTAGAGATATTGGTGTGCAAAAGAGCAGGACAGTAAATAAATAAAAACAGAATGGGGATGAGGTAGGTCAAATTGGGTGGGCTATTTACCGATAGACTATGTACAGCTGCAGCGATCGGTTAGCTGCTCAGATAGCAGATGTTTGAAGTTGGTGAGGGAGATAAAAGTCTCCAACTTCAGTGATTTTTGCAATTTGCTCCAGTCACAGGCAGCAGAGAACTGGAACGAAAGGCGGCCAAATGAGGTGTTGGCTTTAGGGATGATCAGTGAGATACACCTTCTGGAGCGCGTGCTACGGATGGGTGTTGCCATCGTGACCAGTGAACTGGGATAAGGCGGAGCTTTACCTAGCATGGACTTGTAGATGTCCTGGAGCCAGTGGGTCTGGCGACGAATATGTAGCGAGGACCAGCCGACTAGAGCATACAGGTCGCAGTGGTGGGTGGTATAAGGTGCTTTAGTGACAAAACTGATGGCACTGTGATAAACTGCATCCAGTTTGCTGAGTAGAGTGTTGGAAGCTATTTGACCCAAGTTAAACAATTTAAAGGCAATGCTACCAAATACTAATTGAGTGTATGTAAACTTCTGACCCACTGGGAATGTGATGAAAGACATAAAAGCTGAAATAAATCTTTCTCTCTACTATTATTCTGACATGTCCTATTCTTAAAACAAAGTGGTGATCCTAACTGACCTAAGATAGGAAATTTTTACTAGGATTAAATGTCAGGAAAAACTGAGTTTAGATGTATTTGGCTAAGGTGTATGTAAACTTCTGACTTCAACTGTAGATAGTGGCTCGTATAGTTATTGTCCTTGATCTTTTTTGCCTTCCTGTGACATTGGGTCTCGTTGTTGTTGTTGTTAGGGTAAGAAACAACATCACCACTCCGCTGTTTCTCAACACTGGGGTCCCACAAGGGTGCAAACTTGATGACCCTACCATTGTAGTGCCTACCACTGTAGTGTCATCTGCAAACTTGATGATTGTGTTGGAGGCGTGCATGGCCACAGTCGTGGGTGAACAGGGAGTACAGGAGAGGGCTGAGAACGCACCCTTGATTGACCCAGTGTTGAGAAACAGCGGAGTGGTGATGTTGTTTCTTACCCTCACCACCTGGGGGCGTCCCGTCAGGAAGTCCAGGACCCAGTTGCACAGGGCGGGGTCAAGACCCAGGGACTCTAACTTAATGATGAGTTTGGAGGGTACTATGGTGTTGAATGCTGAGCTGTAGTCAATGAACAGCATTCTTAGATAGGTATGTATGCCTCTTGTCCAGATGGGATAGGGCAGTGTGATGGTGATTGCATCATCTGTGGACCTATTGGGGCGGTAAGCAAATTGGAGTGGGTCTAGGGTATCAGGTAGGGTGGAGGTGATATGATCCTTGACTTGTCTCTCAAAGCACTTCATGATGACCGAAGTGAGTGCTACGGGGCGATAGTCATTTAGTTTAGTTACCTTAGCTTTCTTGGGAACAGGAACAATGGTGGCCATATTGAAGCATGTGGGGACAGCAGACTGGTATAGGGATGGATTGGATATGTCCGTAAACACACCAGCCAGCTGGTCTGCGCATGCTCTGAGGACGCGGCTTGGGATGCCGTCTTTGCCGGCAGCCTTGCGAGGGTTAACACGTTTAAGTGTTTTACTCACGTCGGCCACGGAGAAGGAGAGCCCACAGTCTTTGGTAGCGGGCCGTGTCGGTGGCTCTGTATTGTCCTGGAATCGTGCAAAGAATTTGTTTAATTTGACTGGATGCAAGACGTCGATGTCCGTGATGGGGCTGGTTTTCTTGTCGTCATCCGTGATTGTCTGTAGACCATGGCACATACGTCCGTGTTTGAGCCGTTGAATTGCGACTCCACTTTGTCTCTAATGACGCTTTGCTTGTTTGATTGCCTTGCGGAGGGAATATCTCCACTGTTTGTATTCGGTCATGTTTCCAGTCGCCTTGCCATGATTAAATGTGGTGGTACGTTATTTCAGTTTTGCGCGAATGCTGCCATCAATACACTGTTTCTGGTTATGGAAGGTTGGCACAGTGGGCACAACATCTCCTATATACTTCCTTATATACTCGCTCACCGAGTGACTATACGTCAATGTTATTGTCTGCGGCTACCCGGAATATATCCCAGTTCACGTGATCGAAGCAAACTTCAAGCGTGGAATCCGATTAGTCAGACCAGCGTTGGATAGACCTAAGCACGGGTGCTTCCCGTTTTAGTTTCTTCCTATAGGAGGGGAGCAACAAGATGGAGTCATGGTCAGATTTGCCAAAAGGTGGGTGGGGAGGGGTGTTTTAAGAGTTCTTCACAGACATGATCTGTGAACTTTATATTCTCCAGTTTGGCACCAGTCTAACCATTCCCCCTGCCTGCCAGTAAACCGTAAAACAACAATAGTTATTACAGGAAAGAGAGCTGAGCCTTCGTCCAGGTATTCAGTACACAGACCAGGGAGTGTGGGAAACTGTTTGTGTATGATGTGATGAGTGTGAGCAACTGTTCTGTTTTTCACAGCCAAAGACTTTATCGGCAGTCTGATGGAGAAAGACCCGGCGAAGCGTTTCACCTGTGACCAGGCCCTCGGACACCCATGGTGAGAGAACACACTGATCGTAAATGCGCACACACACACACATTAACATCCCATAATACCCACATGAGTGTGTGTGTGTGTGTGTGTGTGTGTTCAGGATCGCTGGGGACACAGCCCTCTGCAAGAACATCCACGAGTCTGTGAGCAGACAGATCAGAAAAAACTTTGCTAAGAGCAAATGGAGGGTACGTTTGCATGTATGGTAATAAATGTCTGAGTGTCATTCAAGTGTCTGAGTGATTGCTTATTTCATGTAGATTTTATAAATCATATACTGGTCGCTCTCTCTCTCTCTCTTCCTTGCTCTCTCTCTCTCTCTCTCTTCCTTGCTCTCTCTCTCTCTCTCTCTCTTCCTTGCTCTCTCTCTCTCTCTCTCTTCCTTGCTCTCTCTCTCTCTCTCTCTCTTCCTTGCTCTCTCTCTCTCTCTCTCTTCCTTGCTCTCTCTCTCTCTCTCTCTCTCTCTCCCTTTCTCTCTCTCTCCCTTTCTCTCTCTCTTTCTCTCTCTCTCTCCCCTTTTTTCTCTCTCTCTCTTCTCCTTCTCCAGCAAGCCTTCAATGCCACTGCAGTGGTGCGACACATGAGGAGACTGCAGTTGAGCAGCAGTATGGGCCACAGCATGGACAGCTCTCACCCTCACCCTCCTAACAGCCGGGCCGCACAGATGCAGAACCAAAGGAACCAGGCCAACCAGAACCAGGCCAACCAGACTCCCAACCAGATCCCTAGCCAGAGCTCTACTCAACCCTCTCCGAGTCCAAGCCAGACTCGGAGCCAGAACCCTAATGCAGCCATTATGAAGAGCTTTTCTGTGGACTCACCTCACAAGGACTGTAAGTGGACATGTATGCATCCACACACACACAAACCATGAACTAGTAAACACCAACTACCAGTTTGTTAGTTCTGACTGTGTGTTCATAGCTTCTGTTTTCCCTCCAGGTGCCCCAGCTACTCCCACCCCCTGCAGCCTGGCATCTGCAGCCTCCTCCTCCCCCTCCGGGGGGACGGAGCTCACCCGGCCCCACCCCTCTACTGTTGCCACAGTACTAACAGAGACTAAGTGACGCCAGGTCCCGCGGGGGACCAGCTGGGAGGCTACGGCGCTGTGAGAGAGAGAGCGGAGCGAAAACCGCACCCTCCCTTTCCTTACCGTGCCCCTACTACCCCCTCCCAGCCTGCCCCCTGCCCTGCCCCTCCCCCATGCTGCATCTGGGAGGACTGGGAGAGCAGAGGACTCTAAACCCATTACACCAATAACAACATGCCATACTCACCTTGGACACGCCCATTGTGTCGACTCTGTGGAACCACACCCACTCCGAGAGCATTACTGATTGGTTTACCTTTGAGTGTTTGTTTCTGTCAGAGACCATGATGAGTGAAGTGGGTGTGTTTTCAGAAGCTTCTGTCGAATTGGGTGTTGTCTATGTCAGTCAAACTCAATTTCCCACTAGTTTTTCCTACATCTTCTATAAGGTTCTACTTGTGAGTTTTTAAAATGCTGTTTATTTTCTATATTTCATCCGCTGGGCTAACAGTTACCAACTGGATCATTTTTCATTTCTATTTTCTTGCGCTTTTTTTCCATGTTCATGTTGATTTCTCTTAGTTTGCGTCCATGTTTAAGACGTGCTTTAAAAGTACCATAAGACTGTTGAGTGATGTTTCATGAGTAAGCGCTTTATCTATTTGCACATGAGGTTTGGACGCGGTTTCAGACGTAGATAATGTGTGTACAGCCACCAAGTTAGACTCCTCATCTACGTGAATTTATCAGACAGAGAATAGAGAATGTAAACTGTAAAATGCCCAAAATGGGGTCAGAGCATTGTACAACATCTTTGTCAAGGGAAACATGCACAATGTTTAATTATTGTCTTACTTTAGAAGACTTTCATAACGACCATCCTATAGGGGACGCATATACAGTATATTATGAAACGCACTGCAGGTTTAGGATAGAGTTGGAGAGTGCTGTTAGTTTTAACCATCACCAGTTACATGTGGGGTTTCCCACCCTAAAGATCAGGGGCTACAGGTAGGAAACCAGGCACTTCCAAATGGGCCTCAGAAAAAGTCCATGTAGAAGAGCAGCCATTTCTGTAGTGTCGTGTAAGCATGGGAACCCCTGACCTACAGTATCAGTTTCCCACGATCCAAGATGGTGGAGCTGTTGTCTCTAACCCCATCCCTTTTACAAAGCCATGACCTCACCACAAGAGCCATCATCATGATGACATCATCAATCGGCACCCAGTACACAAGTTCTCAGGGATTTGGACTGGGCGCCATGGTGACCCTTGTTGCTGTAGAAACCGCTCGCGAGCACAGATTTGTCTACAGAGTGTCCAGTGGTCTGCCTCTGTTAAATGCAAGTCCAACGATCCCTTTATGTCATTGTAATGTCTAGCCAAAGCAGTCTTGAAACAGAACATGAGGACAAACTGATTTTACCCGATTAAAAACTGATGGTTAGCTATGAGCTAGACCTATAACCCTGGCCGATCCCCACTGAGAAATGGATTGTTTTGAAACTTAAGGGCTGAACTCTGATAATCTGGAGAAAGATGACCGAAGACGAGATGTTTTCGATGTCTCTACCCCTTGCCTTCTCCTTTCTTCTCTGTCCCACCCACCCTCCCTCCCTCTTTTCCTTTCTAGTTTCTTTAAGACCAGTTCACTGTATACTGTAGAAGTTTCACCCAACATTGGGACTGTTACGCTCACGACACCAGGGTCCCCTAACCAGACAATGGCCAGACACAGCATGCATATAGCCTACATTTAGGGGTCATAATGCAGTATTATTACCTGGCTTCGTGGTGCTGGGTCAACCATCATTAAGAGTGATGTCATGGACTGGATTCTTTTAGGGGGTGGGTAGACTTTACTTTAGGGGTCTGTTTTTGTTTATTTATTTATTTTTTATCGAGGCAAACATTTTGTTTTCTGATATGAATGAATATATTTGTTGAAAACGTCTTGTAAATAAATTGTGAATGATAATTTTTAAGATAACCTTTGCGAATGTTGTGCAGTGCCGGCGTGTGTGTGGGGGGGTTGATTGTATTTTCTTTGGAATATTTAATGTGTTTTAAATGAGCTACAGCCCCCCCTCACCCCTCCATCCCACACCATACTGGGCTTTGATACCACAATATTCAGAGCATACTGTACCAAACACTCAGTAACTGCCATCTACAGAGTTACCATGGAGATAACGCCATCAGCATTCTAAACAATATCTGATCAAATAAAATAAAATGTAAAAGTAAACTCAGGCTTTAGTTTGCAATGTGTGTAAACATTGAAGCTTTGACTGATATGACATCCACTGTTATGGAGCTGTGCTTTTTTTTCCTCTTTTTTTTTATACACGTATCTGCCTAAGTCATCGGTCGTCCACTTTTCCCTCTTGCTCACTGACACTTCGGCAACAGGCATCACAACACACCTAAACACATGCCCATGATCAACTGTCATGAGAAAAAAAAATCCCACAATGCATCACAAGGTTTTTCTGAAGATGAAATGCAAAGCATGTTGAAAAGTGCTTAAAGAAATCCACCTCCACAAGTGTTTGCATTAACTTTATATGCCATTGAATGATGTTTGTATCTGTATCTAAAGAAGAAGATCAATGTGTCCATAGAGAGCAGAGTATTGTTGGGGACCACTGCATCTCCCTGTGGGTTCCTGTGAGGTCCAGAGCCCGGGGAATGGGCCTTATTTACTCTGCATGTGACCAAAACAAACGTCCATCTTGTGTGGCGGTCTCTCACTAACGACTCCTGGTAGATGTTCCCTTTAACCACAGATCTAGGATCAGAAAACTCTCCCTTAATCTAAACCTTAACCGTTAGATACTAACATAAACATAGATCTTGGATCAAAATATCCTCCCTAAATCTGAACCTTAATCAATAGATACTTACAACCGTAGATCTAGGATCAGAATACCCTCCTTTGATCTGAACCTAAGCCATTAGGGGGATGAGAAAATATCTGACCTTGTATCAGTGGTAAGGGGCAACTTTCGTCCTACTTCGTTAAGCAGACACCTCCTTCCATTTTGTGTGGCAGAGTGAGTTGCCCTGCCACTCTTACTGTGCTGTGATGACCTTCTGTTATGGGGCTTGTATATCCGATGCCTTCGACAATCATGTGCACATATCAGTTACCATGACGACGACAGAAGCCAGAATGACTGAGTTGTTTTTTTCTCTCCTGAAATAAATCCTGAACGATCATAAAGCAACCGTCTCCGTGTGTCTGTGTGTGCAGGGACTGCTACACTTTAAGCCATTCAAAGTTTGTTTTTGCACTTAGATTGATTTCCACTTCTAATTGGCTTGTCTGCTGACCCCTGACCAGTTTCCGTTCAACCAGAGAAAGATTAGAAAGGAGTTGCGTCCCTCCATAACCCTTCCATACACACACCGTGACTTCAAAAAGACGACGCATACCCCGGATGCTCAACAGACATCAGACACATTTGACAGACGTTTAGCAGATGTAGGGCCAGATGTTACTCTCACACACCCACTTCAGGTCCAGCCATGACACTGTGTCTGAGTGAATGTGAAGACCCTGATCTACATGCTCACAAAATCAAATCAAATTTATTTATATAGCCCTTCGTACATCAGCTGATATCTCAAAGTGCTGTACAGAAACCCAGCCTAAAACCCCAAACAGCAAGCAATGCCAGTGTAGAAGCACGGTGGCTAGGAAACCTAGAGAGGAACCAGGCTATGAGGGGTGGCCAGTCCTCTTCTGGCTGTGCCGGGTGGAGATTATAACAGAACATGGCCAAGATGTTCAAATGTTCATAAATGACCAGCATGGTCGTATAATAATAATCACATCATAAAACATTCCACGAACAATTGCCTCAGACATCAACGTTGTTGTCCCAATACACATTATTTCTAATTGTATAGCAAATTACTGTTAATTCACTAATATATTTAGAACTCGCCACTTATAGCAAAGCGTGATTGTAATTGTTTTTTCCATTGTTGAGCTGCTCCTGGGTTAAGGTATGACAGTAATTACAGATAAGTGCTGTTGGGACTTAATTGGTGAAAGTGGTCTGAGATTGCCCTGAAGTTCTTCTGGCACTGGGGCCCAATTCAAACTGCAGCCACATTAAGCACCACTCATACTCACTCCCAGCACGTCAGCCTCTGTCCTCTCTCACAGTTATTGACCTTTGAACCTGTACAATGGATCTGGACTCTGAGTAGTGTGCAAATTCCTCCCCATTCTTCTTGTTTACATCGTCTATCTCCGTCTGTCTTGTGCTCAGGGCTTGCCAGAGGAATGCTCAGGGAGATCATTCTCTCATACACGTTAACAAACTCAAAGCACCATACACACTTAGACACACGCACAATGTGACATTCTCAGAGCGAGTTGAGCCACTCAGTGGGGGTAAGTGTGGGTGGGGGGGCTGCTGTTGTTGGATGAGTGGTCATGGTGTGGGTGGATAGTTGACCGAGGTTTGGGGTTCACTGATATTTTTGCCTTTTAAAGTGTTTCCCTCCCTCTCTCTCTCCTCTGTGCCCAGATACACAGCCCCTCATCCCTCCCACTCTCTCCTACATAGGCTCCATAGGGGGCCTTTTTTCACCTCTTCATCCTTTTCCTCATTCGTCTCTGTCACTTTCCTCATCTCTGGTTTCTAGAACATGGCGAGCAGCAGGTCCATCTGATTAACTGTAGATGGATCTAAACTGGTATGCAGGTGACGATCTGTGAAACGTATTACTCTGTTCATTAATTTTGCTGTCACTCTCTCCTCTCCATATTCTCTGTCTCTGAGGCATTGGTGTTTTTCTCAGGGCCAGTCCAGAGTCTAATAGAGCATCAAAAAGAACAACAGCGATCCAGGGGTTATTTGAAGGCAGAATGAAATAAATATTTCAATAAAGTCCTGCTGTCTCTCCCTCTCTCCTGCCCAGCAAAGCACATAAGCACATTCCATTCTGCTCTGTGTCCCTAGCATAGACTGACAGACTATAGAAGAGTGGGGATCTGTGTTTGTGCATGTGTCGAGTGTGTTGTCCCCTACAGTTGCAGGTATTAGTCTGAGGCTGTAGGGGTCTTCGTGATGAGGTTCAAGTCTTAGGACACGAACTCCAGCAAAGGAGGAGGGGAGAAAAGACTCTGTGTGTGTGTGTGTGTGTCTCTGTGGGGGTGGCACATCTGGCTTTGTCCCGCAGTGCCTGGATGAGAGAGGGAAACCCATTAAGAAGAGCCCATAACAGCAACCCACAACTCTCTCTCTTTCTCTTCCCCCACTCTCTCTTTTCTTTACCTCTCTCTTTGCCGAGAATGGAATTTTAGTTGGTGTGTTTAGTTTGTTTGGCCAAAAACAACACATTGTGTAATCTGGAAATAAAACACCCAAGCGTTAGTAATGCCTGATTAGAGTTTATATGCAGCTTCAGTAATACATTCATATATAATGATCCCAATGCCTCATGGACATTCTCTTTGGTGGTGTTGGCACGAGGACAGCAACAGACAACACATGGCACAAATGCCCACAGACACACCTACCAGAAAGTAACCTCACTTTCTTCATTCACTCTAGTCATTCACTCATCATATACTCACTCTAAATTCATGTCATCTGTCTAGCCATCAGCTGTATGACAGTGCTGTGTATTAATAGGAACTATACACAATATCTCTCTCATTCTCTCTAATCATTCACTAATACTAATTCCCTCTGTCTGCTATTCGAGGGCTACTGGATGCCCTCTCTATGTAATATGTGTAGGAGCTACAGTATGTATGGCTGAATATGACACTAAATGAGTATTGTGTGTGTTTGTGGATGCATGCGTGCGTGCCTGTGAACAACAGGAATTAGAGAGACTGCCCAGCAGTCTTTAACAACATCCCGTCTAGAGACTAAAGCGGTGTGTGTGGCGTGCGGTGTAACGCAGTCTCCTGGTATCTGCTGGGAGTAGCCTCCTGTGTGATGGAATTGAGGTGGTGCCCAGCCCGTCTCTCCGCTGACCTCAGCCTCTCCTCCAGCCCTTGCCTCTCCTGCTCCGCTTGGCGCTGGCTCTTCCTGGCGTTCCGGAGGGAGCGCTTCACCTTCCGGACGCGCTCCTTCAGCTGCCTGTTCCTCCTCTCCAGCTGGCCCAGGCGCTCCTGCTGCTTCCTGCTCTTCTCCTCCTCCTCAAACAGAGCCCCCTGCACCGAGGAGCACAAGAGCTGGAGGGGATGGGGAGGGAGGAGGAAGAGAGTGAGAGAGAGAAGAGATGGGGATGAGAGGGAAAGAGAGAGAGAGAGAAATTAAATCAACATTGGATTGGAATATCTATTAGCAGAAGTGTCATTCACCTAATTATTTTAAATGGGGTTCACTAACTGGTGAACTTTTTAGTGTACAACTCAATGATACTTGTGTCCCGCCCTTTTCAAAAGGCATGACACTCAATTTGTGAGATCAGTCTCTGAGTATTTATCTGAGCATAGCGCAACAGGGACATTGAGCTGAGGCTATTCAGAAAATACGGGGCAGAATAAAGCATGCCAGTTAGTATGTTGTCGGTTGGCATCAGGAGGAGAGTGTGTGAGCCCCAGTGACATCATCTTCCCATCAGTGTGTGTTATTTTTGTTCGTTTAACTCCACTGCCTTAGTTACTTCTCCTTGGCTGGTGCTTTTCTTCTCCCCCCTCCTCCTATCTCCCTCCAGTGAATCAAGGTGCATTGGAGCCTCTGTCGAGTACAGTACCCTGTCATCTCGCCCGAAGTTATGACAGCTCTGAGGGGCCACAATTTTCCAGCTCATTGGCGGGGCGAGACCTCTCTGTGGGACTTCCCTTCCTAATGCTACGTTAGGCTACAGGTCGGCATTGTGGAGGGCCCCATTCTGCCCTAACAAGCATCCCATCTCCCTTTAAACATAGAGTGGTATCTGGAAGGAAAAACAGAATAGTTAAAATAATTTATCTCTTCTATACTGTTACTCCTAATGTCCAGTACTAGAGTGCTGACTGTTAAATGTGCGGACAGTGTGCAATCTAAAAAAAATGTGGGTTGTTTTGAATGACCCAAATGTTGGGTTATAGGTATTGGGTCATTTAGTTGGGTTGTTGATGCTGGGTTATTGAGATATGACCGATTTGGTCAGATCAGAACACTGGAGGCATGGCTTAGTAGGGGCGTAGCTTTCAGGAAGTTGTTTTTGGCCACCTGTAAGTGTAAATGTAATTCCGGTTCATCTGTTGTATTGTCATCACATGTTAAGGTTGAACAATGCCACTTTTGTAGCTATGAGTTATATAGTTGTATAGTTACCACTTTGTTACAATATGTAAATAATAATGTTGTTAATTGTATATTAGAACATAATGTGCAAAAATATTCAAGGAACATTGAAATTTTAACTGTAATGACATTTACTCTCACGGGTGGCCAAAAAAGAACCCTGAAAGACACACCCCTAATAGGCCACGCCTCCTGAAAATAGCATACCCAGCTGCTGGGTCAACCCAGCATAAAACTGAATAAAAACCCAACTGATGGTTAAATTAACCAATGTTTGGGTAATCCAAACAGCACAACATGTTGGGATATTCACACCAACCAACTGGCTGGGTAAAGATAACCCAGCATGTGTTCAATATTTAACCAGCGCTGGGTTACCAAACAACACAGCATTCTTTTAGAGTGTAGTGATAGTTTACCTCAGAAAAACTAAACCACCCAATCAATGTTCCCTTACATTTTTGGGGGCACTGAGCAAATTTTTGGTCTTGTGAGCGGAAACTTGAACGTTGTGAGAATTTTTCTGCAACTTCCGCCGCACATTTACAGTGGACACTTACAGTACCCTTACAGTTTTAGATAGTAGCCAATAAGCTATTGTGGCTACTTGATTATAATGTAGGCCTACCAACAATACCAATGGAGCAAATCCCATAACATGTTAACATGGAAATAGCTTGTGATTTCTATGATACAGCCTAATATGTGGTGTTCAATTCAGGCCTACATAGCATTAGACTTTTAAAAACGTTTATACATTATGAAGTGCTTGACATGAATTCATGATTTTTACTTGCTCTGTAACTCAAATTTCAAAAGGCACTCGCATGTCCGAGCTGTCTTTATTGCAGGTGCACGGTACCAGTTGAATAACATGAGAGAAAAATAAGAAACCTGCACACTGCTCTTGCTAGTATCACTGCTTGTTATTAAGCTTTATATATCGGACTCGTGGCCTTCGTCAGAGCTTTGTGAGTGTTTTTAATTTGCACCCTTGTGTAGACATTGCTCCACCCACATCCGTTCAGTGCATCTGAATGGGGTGGGAGTCGAGGGAAAATAAACATGTGTTACCAAATAGAACAATGTGCATTTCATAAGTATTCAAATAAAGTGTGTACATAAACCGTATTAAACACGTCCGTAAAACCTCAACGAGGACATCAACCTAGCAAGTAGGTTTTCATGTTTATTTTCCCTCGACTCTGACGAAGGCCTTCAGGTCGATACGCAAAGCTTAATAAAAGAGCAGTGATACTAGCAAGAGCAGTGTGCAAGTTGTTTTTCTCTACTTGGTCTGTAACACCATGGGACAAATAGATGGCTGTAACTTGCATTGTATTGTGTTGTATGATGCAAGAAACAACTTTCAAAATAAAATTCATTATTATTACCATACAGAGAATTAGACATTGTCAGCTAACCCTCTGCCTATTGGCTTATGTGTATATTCAAGCCTGTGTCAAAATACAACACTGGCCCTTTAATTAAGACATAAGCTTTTTACCAACTTGCTTTTCAAAGACAGCTTGAAATGTAGCCCACACGTTTGTGCTCTTGTAGGAAGAAGTTCTCCCCATTGCTGACCTATACTCATCTATAACTGGGCTAGTAACTCGCTAACTAGCAAAGAATCAACAAATGTGCACACCATGGCTCTGTGCTCTGATCTGAACTGATCGCTCATGGGCTACCCCTGCCAGTAGAATTCTACTTCGTTGCGCTCTGGCTCTGCCTCTGCCTACAACAAGATAACAGACTCAGTCTTACAAAGTTAGTTTTGTTTTGGTTTGTTTCATTGAAAAGGGGCTGATATAATGTTGATTCGATCACAGAATGATCGTTGATCTATATAGTGCAAACTAATGGGGTGAACTCAGTGAAGTTCTAGTGCTTCTCTGTGCAGTCTGGCATTTCTTCTGCGCGGCAGTCCTGGAGGAGATGCACGGCCACGCAATCCGACTCTCCCTCCCTGTGTACCTTAGTCGCGGGGCTAGAGACCTGGTACTTTTGGACATTATCCAAAGCTAACTCCCAACCATCCACCCATCTATACCCAGCACCAGCTGTCAAAACATCCGGGTGTTACCTACCTGCTGTGGAGGATCATCTGTGTAAACACCACTTAGAGAAACAGCCACACCAGCACACAGACACACACACAGACACACACAGAAACACACGCACACCGAGCAACACACAAACCCATAAACATACACAGCAGTCTCCCCTCTGACCTGAACTGAGGTCCTCCTTCTTACAGTCTCTGAACAGCTGTAAAACCTTCATCTAAACACCGTCTGTGTGTGTGAGTAATCCAACTGTGTGTGTGTGTGTGTGTGTGTGTGTGTGTGTGTGTGTGTGTGTGTGTGTGTGTGTGTGTGTGTGTGTGTGTGTGTGTGTGTGTGTGTGTGTGTGTGTGTGTGTGTGTGTGTGTGTGTGTGTGTGTGTGTGTGAGACTGAATGTGCAACAAGATCTCACTGTTTTACCAATTTGACTTCAGATTCCGACGTTTGTTCCCGTTTCTCCTAACATAACACTTCGAAATGTATCCAAACGTCAAATTTTGGCAGTTAAGTTTGGGATAGGGTTACAGTCACAAAAGAAACAACAACAGTTACATTTAGGCATTCATTCCGAATGATTAAGTTAAGGATTGCACTGGGATTGAACACACGACCCTTGGAGCCAGAGCTCACAGTTTACACTGGGATTGAACACACGACCCTTGGAGCCAGAGCTCACAGTTTACACTGGGATTGAACACACGACCCTTGGAGCCAGAGCTCACAGTTTACACTGGGATTGAACACACGACCCTTGGAGCCAGAGCTCACAGTTTACTCCCGTCCACAACACCCTAGCAAGTCGCAAGCTACTTCATGGTAATGGTGCTCACCGTTGCCCCTAGTGGAAGGTTTTTAAGCCCTCTCCCGACTTCCTGGCTCCCTGGATGGACGTCAAA
This sequence comes from Oncorhynchus kisutch, assembly GCF_002021735.2. Lineage (NCBI taxonomy): Eukaryota > Metazoa > Chordata > Actinopteri > Salmoniformes > Salmonidae > Oncorhynchus > Oncorhynchus kisutch. The sequence continues at coordinate 9,207,741 of NC_034192.2, forward strand.
TTTCACCTTGGTTCTTGGTTGGTATGTATACATGCTTGAGTTACAGTGCAGCAGCCACAGTATGGAGCAAACACTGTCCTTCTGTTTGGCAGAGTACACACTGTGAATACTCCACTGAGAGCATGTGTGGGGGAGTTGTGTGTGTGTGTGGGGGGGGGGGGGTCTAATTTGATATTTCCATGCCCTAGGGAAGAAGGCTAGGGTGCATTAGATGACAAAGTATTTCCCATTGCTGTGACTGAATTCAACTAAATTAAACTTCCATTAAAAGGGGTTAGAAAGGGAGGGTTATTACACTATTGTTACTACAGTTCCTGACATCAGGTAGCGACTCAGAGCTGACTCACAGAACACACTGACTGTTATGAAGATGCGGCATTTAGGCTGGAGAAGCATTGAGGTACGGGGCATTTGTTCATATCAGAGACCCAGCTGTCTTTCATCTCCCTATAACTCCAGTCTCTTTATCCCTCTCTCCCTCCCTCCCTCTCTTTTCTCTCTCTCCTATCTGTCTTTATCTTTTCCTCCCTCCCTCCCTCCCTCTTTCTCTCTCCTACTGGTCGCCATTTATCTCTCATTTATCAACCCCTGCAGGCTTTTCTCTACAATAAAGGAGAAGAAGTCTGAAGAGAGGGAAGGAGGGAAGGAATTCTGAGGACAAAGTGTCCATGGATTCGTTTTGGCGCTCCGGAACCGCTCTGGGGTGCATAAGAAGGGGTTTAATCAAGTGCTAATTGGGGGTTTGGGTGTAAGTGGAGGCGCTCTCATCTTTCCTTCCCCTCCAGCAGGGCCAGCCTGCATGGGATGTCCATCTGCAACCTCAGCGTTCCCACAGGAAAACTCCAGAGCAGACTACTGTAGCCTCATCATCCTAGCCTCTCCCAGCCATTCCCTAACTAACCACCTCCATCTGCCCAACACATCACTGGAGAGAGCCTCAGTCACACGTTACACACATGTAGAGGTTGTGTGTGTGTTGCGTTTACCCTCCACTACACCACTGCGTGTGTGTGTGGGTGTGTGTGAGCTTTGGTTCCATTGTACAGTTCCCACAGGGTTTGTAGTGTCATTTTTAAGCCTGTTTTCCTCCTATTAACTTTGTCTATATTTCTATAGCGTAAACTCTGACAACACACACACACATCTGCTCCTCCACATGGACACAGCCCTCCTAAGGTTGCAAACCCTGCATGCCAGCACCTGCGCTCACGCCACGCAGAGTGTCTTTAACCCTTAACCTCTAACCTCTCAACCTGTTAACCCATCAGAAACCCGACACCCGACGTAGTAAGGCTCTCTGGGATAGAGACAGGAAGAGGAGAAGACCTGACCACTGTACCTCTGAGGTTTCACATGGCATCACCCCTCCTCTCCAGTCTCCCAGAGACCTGTTCCATTTCAGTGTTTGCAGGTCTGAAAACAATGGCTACGGAGGTGTAAGCCATATATATGGGGCAGCAGGTAGCCTAGTGGTTAGAGCGTTGGGCCAGTAACCAAAAGGTTGCTGGATCAAATCCCTGAGCTGACAATGTAAAAATCTGTCGTTCTGCCCCTGAACAAGGCAGTTAACCAACTGTTCCCCGGTAGGCCATTGTAAATAAGAATATGTTCTTAACTAGTTAACTAGTTAAATAAATAGAAAATATGGTCACGTGAAACTACTAGCATGTTGCTAACACCTGTGAACACTGAAGGGGTATGACTATGAGCATGTGGCCAGGTCAGTGACAGTCTGTGGTCCATTGGGCATGGCTGAGTGTGTTTTGACATTAATATCATGCCTAGGGAATCAGAGGAGGTCACATGACTTAATCGATGACTGCTTTGATCTCAGAGTCAAGTTAAAGTCTAGTTAAGGAGCGTGACCTAGACACACACAAACACACGGCTAGCTGGGCAGGCAGTCTGTGTGTTGGTGCGGTCTCTGTGTCTGACTCTTAAACTGCGTGTGGGGGGGGGGGGGTCTTTAACTGCGTCTCTATAGCTAAGGAGACACGCCAATACACCTCACACAACAGAGTAGTGTCTGAGGATGATGGTGGCTCAGAGGTGAAGGTCAGTGAGATGATTGCTGCAGATGTACACAGAGAGGGGAGCTACATGTGAGCACCTGCTGTATCCAGGGGCAACAAGGTTGTAAAGCATAGAGTTTAATATGTTCCCATGGCCGGCCTTAGTTACAACCCTGCTCTGCTACACAACTGTATGTGTGAGTGTGTGCACATGTGGGTGTCTGTTGCCATTTTACAAGCAGGTAGCACTTATATTTCCAGCTGTTCAGGCCCAGAGGACACTACCCTGCCCTCTCATCTCTCTTTTCCTGACCCTTTCTCTCCATATCTCTCTATTCATCTCCCTTCTCTATCTTTCATCTCTTTCTCTTTCGCCCACTCCATTCATCTACCCTTTTCTCCCTTTCTCTCTGTCTTTATCCCTCTCAAACCCATATTCCCTCTATCTTCCTTTCTCACTCCTTCCGCCTCTTTCTCTACCCCCCATTATGTACAGTGGATACAGTGTGTTGAGTAGTCCTACCCTGCTGTCCTCCTGGGGGTCCCATTCTGGGGAGAAGGTCTGGAGGGGTTGGCTGTGGGAGCAGTTGGAGAACTGAAACAGGCTGGAGAACGTACGGCGGTTCTCTAAGGTGTCTGGGAAGATGGCGTCCTGGAAGTTGACCCCGTGGGGCAGAATGTTGTAGTTCTCATCCATCCTGTAGGAGGTAAACAAACAAACACTGTGAGTGAATGAGTGCATGCTTCCTATAGGTTCAAAACCTGACCGCTAAAGGGGCTCAAGTCGGTATTATATCACCCAGTACATCCAGAAAGGAGAGCATAGAGGAGCTAAATATTGTAGGCCAATATACTATCAAATCTGTCATGCTTTTGTGTGTGTTTATGATGTATCACGCTCTTTTTAATGTATTTGTGATTCTGTGCGCTGTACACAGGTTCCCGGTCACTAGGTCATCCTGACTCACCAGGTCATCCTGACTCACCGGAGGAAGAAGATGTAGGAGTAGTTCTCCATCACGGTGTGAGACTGGCACGACAGGTACCCCAGCCCTGTCAGGTTGAGGCGCGAGCCCGCCGGCACCTCCAGCATGCTGCCCCACGCCTGGTCGCACATGAGCTCCACCTCTGCGGAGTAGAGCAACCCTTCCTCGGCGCCTTCATAACCATACCCGTACGGGAATGGCAGGGAGTTGTGGAGGCCCTCTGCCCCGCCGTACTGCTCCCGGTGAATTGCCAGCACCTTGGCGTACACAATGATCTCCGCCAGTTCCGCACGGCAGTTCTCACTCAGTGGACGCCACTCGGTTGGCAGTTGGCACCCGTGCGCAAAGCTCGCCATGTAGCCAAGAGCGAGAAACAAGGGCGCAAAGATCATCATGTCTGGTATGCACGTAATTATTGTCTTTCACTTTGGGTACTCCTGTTATTCGTTTCTCCTCTAGGGCACAAATCCGTTAAAACCTATTCTATAAATAAATCATACTTTTTTTTACAATAAAAAGTACAGCTCATTTATATCCAGTGATAGGGGCATATGATAACGGCACTGTTATCGTACCGTTGAATTGTAGTCAGTTAAAACTTCATTGGTTCCAGTAAAATGTTGGATGAAAACTATTTGACAGATCACACACAGAGCGAAACAGACCTGCTCCCGGTTTTTAATCTGGGTCTCCTTGAGCAGTGGCATACGTTTGTCAACTGTTAATTCCGTTAAAGACAGAGAACTTCAAGTATATCCACAGACAGATAATCCAATGTTATGATCCCGTGTTTAAGTGTGCATTTTTTTTTGCCCGATGCAGCGCAAGTCCAGTCCCATTCAAAGACATTCCCGAAGGCTCCTCAAAGCCCCTTCATTCGCAAAGATCTCTCCGACCAATCAGACTGACCCAAAGTTTACACAGCCAATCATTGAACCGCCCGGTTTTACTACAACAACGTTTTTATAGGCTTATTAAAGACATATTTGTAATGGAGAGGAGGAATGCAGGCATGCGCTCGAGTCTGCGTAAAGCCTTTGCTGTTGTTGTTGTTGCTTGTTTATTCATTTTGACACGTCAAGCATTGTGTGCTTTCTTAGGCAAATCAAATGCATGTACTCTTGTCTATGTTGTGCGTTAAAGTCTTTGTCAAAGAATAGTAGGAATGCTTGCTTGACCAAATGTGTGTAAGCATTAGTCGGATAATATGTGATTGTTAATAAATAGCCAATGACATAATGTAGGCCTACTTTTTAATATCATATGGCGAAACATACATACCCAGAGGAGGCTGGTGGGGGGGAGCTATAGGGGGATTGAAATGGCTGGAATGGATACATTGAACGGAGTCAAACATGTGGTTTCCATATGTTTGATACGTTCCATTGATTCCCTTCCAGCCATACAATGAGCCCGTCCTCCTATAGCTCCTCCCACCAGTCTCCTCTGATTTACACCCATGTCACGTGGATGAACGCATGGCGCACAAGAGACAAGAGCCTACTTTGCTGCAGGGACATTCCATACACATTTTTTCTCTCCAAGTTAATGTTGCCATCTAGTGGACATGTGAATGACCTGCAAACCAAAAACATTAGTTTGTGGTCCAAAGCAAGCCAACTATACCCCACTGTATTATTCATTCAGGGGTGCCCATATAGCCGCTCATCCTTCATAATCATACACTCATTTTACTACTCAGTTTCTGTGTTTTTATTTTGATACAGTGCCATAGTGCGGTAGGCGGATGGTGGGGAAATTAGGCAAAAGGTTTTTCTATTTGATTAGACTGATGAGAAAATAGTCTACAATATAGGCTGAATAAATTCTCAATTCTCCAATGAAATTGTTAAATAAATGACTGGGGAGTCGGCTTTCTGATCTCATATGTATTGGGTTTATCAGGCAAATGTCACTCCTTTCCCAAAAGTGCAAGGTCACTCCCAAAGGGAAAACCCGCTGGAATTGCAGTTACATGACGTCACCGTCAGCTGCTCTGTACGCTCTTGTAGGCCAGTTCGAGGACGTCACTAACGCAGCATATTCACTGATTTGCAAAATATATAGATGCGTCTACGGCTTTTGAAGGAAAATCACCGTAAGCCCATCCATCTGATTGGAGATTTGATCCTTTCCGCAGGTGATACAATGTTTACACACACTTTATTGTGACGTTAAGACAAGGAAATGCTGTAAACCAATAACAAGTCAGAAGAAAACGATACAGAAGTGTTAAGGTCTGATCTTCAACAAGAAGTATCCGAGTTCTTTCGAGGTGTACTTTAATCACATGTGAGTATTGAAATTACGATTAATTTGTTAGGCCCTGGTGTAATGTGACGCACTGGAACTACGATTTCGTTTTCACCCTGTTTTTACCCAAGCTAGCTGAAGAAGTAGCCAAATATGGTACCTTGTTTTATTGTCGAATGTAGGTAGAATGTCAAATGTGAAAGGAATATGAGAAAAGGAGGTTAGCCTTGTCAGATGTCAGTCAACCCATGTTCTGAGTCGGTAGTCTAGCCTGTTTTGATCGTTCACGTTATTTTAGAGAATTTGGGGCTTAGTCCCGACTAGGACTGAAACCCAGGTCCAGCGAAAGCCAACACATTATGCTTCGTTCAAACCAACTGGGAACTCAGCGCTTTCATGACAACGGAGAATTCGGGAGTTGGGAACTCGGGCCTCTTTCTAGAGCGCCGAATTCCCGAACCTTAAGATCACTGGCGTCATGATTTGACCTCGCCCCCACAACATTTTTTTAATTTTACCTTTTTATTTAACCAGGTAGGCCAGTTGAGAACAAGGTCTCATTTTACAACTGTGACCTGGCCAAGATGACGCAAAGCAGTGCGACACAAACAACAACAACACAGAGTTACACATGGAATAAACAAACGTCCACTCAATAACACAATAAGAAAAAAAATGAAAGTCTATATACAGTGTGTGCAAATGGCGTGGGGAGGTAAGGCAACAAATAGGCCATAGTATCGAAGTAATTACAATTTAGCAAATTAAAACTGGAGTGATAGATGTGCAGATGATGATGTGCAAAAAAGTAAATGAAAACAATATGGGGATGAGGTAGGTAGATTGGATGGTCTATTTACAGATGAGCTGTGTACAGCTGCAGCAATCAGTTAGTGAGGGAGATATTAGTCTCCAACTCCAGAGATTTTTGCAATTCGTTCCAGTCATTGGCAGCAGAGAACTGGAAGGAAAGGCGGCCAAAGGGGGTGTTGGCTTTGGGGATGACCAGTGAGATATACCTGCTGGAGCGTGTGCTACGGGTGGGTGTTATGGTGACCAGTGAGCTGAGATAAGGTGAGGCTTTACCTAGCAAAGACTTCTAGATGATCTGGAGCCAGTGGGTCTGGTGATGAATATGTAGCGGGGGCCAGCCGATTAGAGCATACAGGTCGCAGTGGTGGGTGGTATATGGGGCTTTGGTGACAAAACGGATGGCACTGTGATAGACTGCATCAGGTTTTCTGAGAAGAGTGTTGGAGGCTATTTTGTAAATTACATCGCCGAAGTCGAGGATCGGTAGGATAGTTCGTTTTATGAGGGTATGTTTGGCAGCGTGAGTGAAGGAGGCTTTGTTGCGAAATAGGAAGCCGACTCTAGATTTCATTTTGGATTGAAGATGTTTAACATGAGTCTGGAAGGAGAGGTTACAGTCTAGCCAGACAACTACAAATACCTAAGTCAGAACCGTCCAGAGTAGTGAATCTAGTCGGGCAGGTGGGTGCGGGCAACAATCGGTTGAAAAGTATGCATTTAGTTTTACTAGCGTTTTAAGAGCAGTTGGAGGCCACGGAAGGAGTGTTGTATGGCATTGAAGCTCGTTTGGAGGTTTGTTAACACAGTGTCCAAAGAAGGGCCAGATGTATACAGAATGGTGTCATCTGCGTAGACGTGGCTCAAGGAATCACCCGTAGCAAGAGCGGCATTGTTGATATATACAGAGAAAAGAGTCTGAGAATTGATCCCTCTGGTACCCCCATAGAGACTGCCAGAGGTCCGGACAACAGACCCTCCGATTTGACACACTGAACTCTGTCTGAGAAGTAGTTGGTGAACCAGGCGAGGCAGTCATTTGAGAAACCGAGGCTGTTGAGTCTGTCGTTAAGAATACGGTGATTGACAGAGTCGAAAGCTTTGGCCAGGTCGATGAAGACTGCTGCACAGTACTGTCTTTTATCGATGGCGGTTATGATATCGTTTCGTACCTTGAGCGTGGCTGAGGTGCACCCGTGACCAGCTCGGAAATCGGATTGCACAGTGGAGAAGGTACGGTGGGATTCGAAATGGTTAACTTTGCTTTTGAACACTTTAGAAAGGCAGGGAAGGATGGATAGAGGTCTGTAACAGTTTGGGTCTAGAGTGTCACCCCCTTTGAAGAGGGGGATGACTGCGGCAGCTTTCCAATCTTTAGGCATCTCGGACGATACGAAAGAGAGGTTGAACAGACCGGTAATAGGGGTTGCAACAATGGCGGGGGATAATTTTAGAAGGAGAGGGTCCAGATTGTCTAGCCCAGCTGATTTCTACAGGTCCAGGTTTTGCAGCTCTTTCAGAACATCTGCTATCTAGATTTAGGTGAAGGAGAAGCTGGGGAGGCTTGGGCACGTAGCTGCGGGGGTTGCGGAGTGGTTGGCTGGGGTTGGGGTAGCCAGGGGGAAATAAACTTTAATGTCCTAGAACTTTTTGGAGTTGGAGCTACAGGATGCAAATTTCTGTTTGAAAAAGCTAGCCTTTGCTTTCCTAACTGACTGCATGTATTGGTTCCTGACTTCCCTGAAAAGTTGCATATCGTGGGGACTATTCGATGCTAGTGCAGTCTGCCACAGGATGTTTTTGTGCTGGTTGAGGGCAGTCAGGTCTGGAGTGAACCAAGGGCTATATCTGTTCTTAGTTTTACATTTTTTTGAAAGGGGCATGCTTATTTAAGATGGTGAGGAAATTACTTTTAAAGAACAACCAGGCATCCTCTACTGACGGGATGAAGTCAATATCCTTCCAGGATACCTGGGCAAGGTCGATTAGAAAGGCCTGCTCGCAGGAGTGTTTTTTGGGAGTGTTTGACAGTGATGAGGGATGGTTTGACCGCGGACCCATAGCGGACGCAGGCAATGAGGCAGTGATCGCTGAGATCCTGATTGAAAACAGCAGAGGTGTATATGGAGGGCAAGTTGGTCAGGATAATATCTATGAGGGTGCCCATGTTTACGGATTTAGGGTTGTACCTGGTGGGTTCCTTGATAATTTGTGTGAGATTGAGGGCATCTAGCTTAGATTGTAGGACTGCTGGGGTGTTAAGCATATCCCAGTTTAGGTCACCTAACAGAATTAACTCTGAAGATAGATGGTGGGCAATCAATTCACATATGGTGTCCAGGGCACAGCTGGGAGCTGAGGGGGGGTCTATAACAGGCGGCAACAGTGAGAGACTTATTTCTGGAGAGATTCATTTCTTAAATTAGAACATGAACACAGGGGTGTCAAACTCATTCCATGGAGGGCCGAGTGACTGCTGGATTTTGGTTTCTCCTTTCAATTTGTGTGCAATTAAGACCTACAACCAAGTGATGGGAGTTCCGAACTAATCAGTGACCTTAATTCATCAAGTAAAAGGGAGAAGTGAAAACCAGCAGACAATCGGCCCTCCAGGGAATGAGTTTGACACGTGCCTTAACAGTCAACCAGTGTTTCCCAAACTCGATCCTTGGAACCCAAAGGGGTGCACAAGCTTGATGATTAGTTGATTATTTGAATCCGTTCTGTAGTGCTAGGGCAGAAACGAACACATCCACCGAGGTTGGAAAACAGGTGAGTTACACCAAAAGGTCTGAACCTCTTGAAGAGTTCGCTAGGTGTTGCTTTAACATCGCAACAATAGATAATCAATTTATTAAATTACATGAAAAGTGGCCAGCCAACTCCGGCAGGCTGCAGGCCTCTCTCTGATTGGCGCTGTGAGGAGCCGCCTAACACATGACAGCTGCTGATAAGATGATTCAATAACGGATATTGCCCAGTGTACATGATTCATCGGGCAATAGTACTCCTTCACACCTCTGACAAGGCGTGTGGTGTTTGCTGACAAGAGCGTGATTGTCCTAGCATGGGCCTTCCCTCGAATCCGAGTCCCTGTTCTCATTCTAGTGTATTCCATGGTCTGAGAATATGTTGTCCACTTGCATGTCTCCACACCGACTCACCTTGCTGTAGAGTGATGGCGTCCAGCTCCCCCATGGTGAACGGGGACGTCTCCCGTGGTCCGAGCTCCCACCCCGGCCACAGCCCCACCACAGGCACCCTGGAGGAAACGCTGCAGCAGATGAACCGCCTCATCCAGGAGAACCGAGACCTGAAGGGTGAGGCATGGAGAGGGGACCAGAATGTGGTTCAGCCTTAAAGCTCATTGAGAATCTATTGTATGGGTCGGAGACATTAGGATGTTACGGCATATGAGGTTCTGATTGTCTTGCAATGGCGGATGATGTTATTGACTGCTCTGTCCGTGTGTGTTTCTGTGTGTTTTTACAGTAATGTACTCTGTGTATCTTCCCCTGTAGAGGCACTGAAGCAGACCAACATGTCGATGAAGGAGCGCTTCGAGGGTTTGTCTGTGTGGAGGGAGAAGCAGAGGGAGGAGAAGGAGTTCCTGGAGGAGAGGCTTGATGAGGCCCGTGGCCGTGTGGAGGCCCTCTCCTCGCACAACCAGGAGCTTAGCATGAAGGTGGAGGAGCTGGAGGGCGAAGGGAAGGGACAGGTGAGAGAAAGGGAAGGCTAATGTTCACAAGGTTAGTTCTCTGGCTAGACCAGACATCAGCTTATTAATAGAGAAATGAATGTTTGGAGGATGAATGATTGTCTGTAGTTTTAGCTAGATTTTGTATAACAAAAGAAGAGACTTGGAAAATAACAATGGAGTGTTGATTTATTTACGTGTGTGTGTGTACAAACACGTGTGTGTGTGGTGTGTGTGTGTGTGTATGGGTATAATGCTGGGCAGACTTTTGTCTTATCTGTGCTGTGTCACCTCCAGGCCGAGACAACCAATCAGAATGCAGAACTGGAGGCGCTGCATGCCCAGCTGGTGCGTCTGCAGGCAGAGAAGAGTGACCTGGTGGCCATGAACTCTGAACTCCAGCTCAAGACAGGTCAGGGGTCAGAGGACGACTCCTTCATAGAGATCAGGATTGCTGTGAGTAACACTCACTCCATCCATCCATCCATATTATAAGGGTGTGTGTCCTGACTTTAGCACTGCTGTGTGTGTGTGTGTGTGTGTGTGTGTGTGTGTGTGTGTGTGTGTGTGTGTGTGTGTGTGTGTGTGTGTGTGTGTGTGTGTGTGTGTGTGTGTGTGTGTGTGTGTGTGTATAGAGGGATGATACTGGAAAGGACCTGTATCATAATGAAAGGGACCCCAGGTATGACATGAGTGTATCCAGGCAGGAGTCTGAGGAGCTGACTGTCAGCCAGCTGCTCCAGTCCCTGAGGAAGGAGACTCAGAGGGTAGAGAGACTACAAATCGAGCTCCAGGCTACCAGATCCAGGTAGGCCGCATTTCTGCCTGGACTTTATGTTTGGGTGGAACCGAAGACTGATGTTCCTATGTCTTTCAGAATCACAGAGCTGGAGGAGAAAGAAATTAACACAGAGAGCTCCACACAGACCTCACTACTGCCAGAGGTGGTTTCCCCAGCACTAGCCAACACAGCATGTGGTACTGAGCCAGAACCAGAGGAGGAGCCCCAACAGAACTCTGGGAAGGATAAGGTAGATACACAGATAAGCTCTTACCCAGCCTGTCTCTCACCCTGTAAGAACAGGGAAGTTAATGAGATTGAAATGTATTAATGTACAATATGTAACAGGGATTTTCCAGGTGAATTAAAGAAGTTACAGAGAAAGTAAATCAATGTGGTTTAATACAAGTTGCAACAGGGAGACACCTCCAGCAGAGAAGCAGAGAAGCAGGACCTTATATTCTAATCTCACAGCACCAATGTTCTGTAAACACCCTCCGAGAGGCTTGTAGGAAGTCACAACATCAGCTGCTACAGAGTCAGTGTCCCAGAATACAATAACAATCAGCGTCCCCTGTCCTCATACCTCCAGTCTGGTGTCAATCACTATCAGATATGAACAATCCATGACATTCAGTATCAAGTCTAGTGACCACCAACCAGAAAGTTTCCCAAATAAAACACTGGAAATCATGTGTATTACAAAACGAGAACATAAATATGCTTAGCATTGTTAATTACTCTTAACTGGATATTAACTTTTCATCCTACATTTCCCCATTACAATGTCCTAACCCTTAGCTTCTTGATCAGAACTGTCAGTATGTTGGACTGTTGCCTGTTCTGTGTCAGGCTGCGTCAGAGGTGGAGGATCTGAAGGATCAGATGATGACCCTGTTTAATGAGCTACAGCAGGCTCAGAGCAAACTGGATGAGGCAGAGGGCTTGAAGATGAACCTGCAGGACAGGTGAGCGAGACGGTGAGAGGGAGAGCTACATAGACAATGAAAATGTGCAAACTATGCTAACCTTTGCTCATTCCCTTTCCCCCTACCACCCTTTCGCTTTGCCTCTATCCCTCTGTCTTTCTCTATCTCCCCATCCCTCCCTCTCTCTATAGATGTAGGGATGTGGAGCGTGACGTGGTGACTCTGAAAGCCCAGCTGGTAGAGAAGCAGGAGGTACAGAGTGAGAATGACAGACTGAAGCTGCAGGTGGACAGTATGAAGGCCCAGAACCAGCTAGAGCAGAGGAAGGCTGGAGAGGAGAGGTGGGACGGCAGTCAAGCATGCACACACTCTGACATATGCCTACTCCATCTGACACTATTGGGCCCCTTGGGTGGGGTCTTGGGACATAAATTCCCTGCTCCTCTTTTGAAATCATCCCACTCCCCCCTATCGGTTTTCACAGGCCATGAGTTTCTATATCTAAATAATATCTTAGTCGTCATGAGTCAATTGCCCCTCCTCCCCTCCTCAGGACTAACCTGACCCAGCTGAAGGATGCCTACACCAAGCTATTTGAGGACTACAATGAGTTGAAGCAAGAGAGCAAGAACAGAGAGGTGACCACACTACTTAGCCTCTGTTAAACAGAAATCAGTCTAATTTGGCACATTGCACTGTTTTGTCCTTTGTCAAAATGGTATGGCATGGTGAAGGTGATGAATCTGACCGTTGCCCTCTGTGTGGCCTCCAGCCACTGGTCACTAAGGAGGTGGGAGACCTGCAGACCAGACTGGACGCAGCAGAGAAGGCCCTGGCTGCTAAGCAACAGCAGATAGATGTTATGAAGCAGGAGATCTTTCAGAAGGAGAAGGAACTGGAGACCATCTCTGTGTTCCAGGCTCAGGTAGGTTTTCTGTGTGTGTTCTCCATCTAGTTGTGTGTGTTCTCCATCTAGTTGTGTGTGTTCTCCATCTAGTTGTGTGTGTGTGTGTGTGTGCTCCATCTAGTTGTGTGTGTGTGTGTGCTCCATCTAGTTGTGTGTGTGTGTGTGTGTGTGTGTGTGCTCCATCTAGTTGTGTGTGTGTGTGTGCTCCATCTAGTTGTGTGTGTGTGTGCGCTCCATCTAGTTGTGTGTGTGTGTGTGTGTGCTCCATCTAGTTGTGTGTGTGTGTGTGTGTGTGTGCGCTCCATCTAGTTGTGTGTGTGTGTGTGCTCCATCTAGTTGTGTGTGTGTGTGCTCCATCTAGTGTTTGTGTGTGTGTGTGTGTGTGTGTGTGTGCTCCATCTAGTTGTGTGTGTGTGTGTGTGTGTGTGTGTGTGTGTGTGTGTGTGTGTGTGCTCCATCTAGTTGTGTATGTGTGTGTGCTCCATCTAGTTGTGTGTGTGTGTGTGTGCTCCATCTAGTTGTGTGTGTGTGCTCCATCTAGTTGTGTGTGTGTGCTCCATCTAGTTGTGTGTGTGTGCTCCATCTAGTTGTGTGTGTGCTCCATCTAGTTTGTGTGTGTGTGTGTGTGTGCGCGCTCCATCTAGGTGTGTGTGTGCGCTCCATCTAGGTGTGTGTGTGTGTGCTCCATCTAGTTGTGTGTGTGTGCTCCATCTAGTTGTGTGTGTGTGTGTGTGTGTGTGCTCCATCTAGTTGTGTGTGTGTGTGTGCTCCATCTAGTTTGTGTGTGTGTGTGTGTGTGTGTGTGCTCCATCTAGTTGTGTGTGTGTGTGCTCCATCTAGTTGTGCATGTCTGGGAGGAGATCCCTCGGGAGACCATCCGCCACCTCATCAGGAGCATGCCCAGGCGTTGTAGGGAGGTCATACAGGCACGTGGAGGCCACACACACTACTGAGCCTCGTTTGACTTGTTTTAAGGACATTACATTAAAGTTGGATTTAATTTTGAGTGTGACTCCAAATCCAGACCTCCATGGGTTGATAAATTTGATTTCCATTGATAATTTTTGTGTGATTTTGTTGTCAGCACATTCAACTATGTAAAGAAAAAAGTATTTAATAAGAATATTTCATTCATTCAGATCTAGGATGTGTTATTTTAGTGTTGCCTTTATTTTTTTGAGCAGTGTATATACATTCCTTTCTGGAAACATTAAGACAGTCTTTATATCTATTATAGACATGTTTCTGCAGTGGTGAACCTATAGACCTTCAGTGTGTGACAGGTTAGTACAGTGGTGAACTTATTGATCTTCAGTGTGTGACAGTGGTGAACCTATAGGTCTTCAGTGTGTGACAGTGGTGAACCTATAGGTCTTCAGTGTGTGACAGGTTAGTACAGTGGTGACCCTATAGGCCTTCAGTGGTGAACCTATAGGTCTTCAGTGTGTGACAGGTTAGTACAGTGGTGACCCTATAGGCCTTCAGTGGTGAACCTATAGGTCTTCAGTGTGTGACAGGTTAGTACAGTGGTGACCCTATAGGCCTTCAGTGGTGAACCTATAGGTCTTCAGTGTGTGACAGGTTAGTACAGTGGTGACCCTATAGGCCTTCAGTGGTGAACCTATAGGCCTTCAATGTGTGACAGGTTAGTACAGTGGTGAACCTATAGATCTTCAGTGTGTGACAGGTTAGTACAGTGGTGAACCTATAGGTCTTCAGTGTGTGACAGTGGTGAACCTATAGACCTTCAGTGTGTGACAGGTTAGTACAGTGGTGAACCTATAGGCCTTCAGTGGTGAACCTATAGGCCTTCAGTGGTGAACCTATAGGCCTTCAGTGGTGAACCTATAGGCCTTCAGTGGTGAACCTATAGGCCTTCAGTGGTGAACCTATAGGCCTTCAGTGGTGAACCTATAGGCCTTCAGTGGTGAACCTATAGGCCTTCAGTGTGTGACAGTGGTGAACCTATAGGTCTTCAGTGACAGGTTAGTACAGTGGTGAACCTATAGGTCTTCAGTGTGTGACAGGTGATTCTGAAAGGACAGCAACTGTAATATCAGTGCACTCATGTAGGAGGGTGGACTTTTTATAAACCACGAAGGGCCAGTGGTGTAGTGCAGGGTATATGCAGGTATCTAGCTTCTGATGGCATAGGAATGGATGACTTGGCTAGCTAGATCTCCCTTAGAGACCAGCAAAGAAAAATCCAGATTGGATCTTTTCTATTTAGTATTAAACCTTTCCAACAAAAATTGAAGAGATTTAAATTAGAAAATAATAATTATCATGTTATTATTTTATAAATCCTTAGCCCTTGTCTAAAGGCTTAGAAGGCCATTGTTCTCCAATGTGTTTGGGTTAGTAATATTTGTAGAGCGGCTCTATTTTCTCTCAGCATGCATTTTTAAAAAACTTTTCTATATGTCTAAAGAATCTATATGTTGTTCTGAAATATGAACACAGATATACGGGACATTTTGAACTCTTGTGGTGGTGATTTGACACAATTACAACCATGGTCTTGAATTGGACTCGCATTTTTCCGGTCTTGACTCTCTCGCCCACCCTCCCTTATGTCTTGAATCGGTCTCGCTTTAGGTGGTCTTGAACACAACACTGGCACTTACTGGTCTATGCAGCATAATGAGATCATTTTGTTCATAATTGATGAAAAGTAGAACAGCACTAACGATTAGAGAACACGTTTCATTTTGGGAATCAGTCAGTGAAAGTGCTGATGCAAAAAGAAAGGCCACTTTGGTTGAATATTGATAGTAGGCTAATTTAGTGCCTTTTCTCACCTTTTTTATATAAGAGATGGATTGTCTACAAGGGAAGTTAAAATGTAAGGGCTGGTCAAATTGGTTTTCCCATCGGAGGCCTGCAACACACAAGCAAGGGCACAATAACTGAATCGTGTTATTATGTAAATTACGCAAAAGGCATAATCATATGGTAATGGTAGTCTGCATCTCCTAGACATTTTGGTTACTCACTCTTCATGTATTTCGGCTGTAAGCCAATTTATAAATGTTTTCCTGATAACCAACCTCTTACACAAAGAAATGAACACTTCCTTCAGCCTACAACTTAAAACAACAGCATAACTTGCCCGTTGACCAAGACACCAGCAAGAAGCAGAATATAGAAATTGGGTCAATTCATGGCTTCTCTGAGACGTGTGGTCTTTTAACACAACAGCACAAGCAAGGGTAATGATCAATTTATAGAGCCACACCCAAGCAGTGTTCTTGGGCCATGTACTTTGGTAATTGTTGTTTGTATTGCTGGCATCATTCCAAGTTTTGTTTCTGAGAAATGTTGCAAAACTGACATTTTTCATAAATTATCCCTCTTTATGGTTTAAAAAATGTATTTTATTCCCCAGGGGCTTATTGGTTGGCGCTTCCATACTTCTACAACAATTTAAACATTGAACATGAACACTACATTCTGTTGATGGCATTCACATGAATCTGTACAACAATACAGCCACACCTTGTAATCATTGACACGTATAGACAAATGTTTTTCTGTGATTATGTGTCATTTTTAATAATGTGTATTGTGTGCGTGTGTTTTTATTTTATTTTTTTTGTCCAGGCGGAGGTGTACTCCTCTGACTTCTACGCGGAGCGAGCAGCTCGGGAGAAGATTCACGAGGAGAAGGAACGTCTGTTTGCTCAGCTGGAGTTTGTCAAGAAACAGAACACTCAGCTACAGGACGAGATAGATTCACTGGGCAGGTGCGCATCAGATTACATATTGGTGATATGACCACAGACTGGTCATATTAGGTGACGTTCACTGCCATTTTGGATCCACCGCCTGACTACAACTGGTTTCTGTAGGCAATCTCTGAGCGATATGCAGAGAAGACACATGCCACGTGGAGGCAACATGCAGGGAGCCAGAGGTACAGGACCGTACAATGCTTTAAGTCATTCACCTTGCTGAGAGAGCAGGGCTCAAGCCAGGGCACATCATATTGTTTTCTGCCAATTAAATGTTCTCGTATTTATTTTATGACGAAAACACTCTGCTCCTCTTCACCCCATCAAATGATTTACAACAATGATAATGACATAATTTATGCTGTGTGTGTACAGTTGGGGCCAAAAGTTTTGAGAATGACACAAAGTTTGCTGCTTCAGTGTCTTTAGATATGTTTGTCAGATGTGACTATGGAATACTGAAGTATAATTACAAGCATTTCATAAGTGCCAAAGGCTTTATTGACAATTACAGGAAGTTGACGCAGAGAGTCAATATTTGTAGTGTTGACCCTTCTTTTTCAAGACCTCTGCAATCCGCCCTGGCATGCTGTCAATTAACTTCTGGGGCACATGGCAGCCCATTCTTGCATTATTAATGGTTGGACTTTGTCACAATTTGTGGGTTTTTGTTTGTCCACACGCCTCTTGAGGATTGACCACAAGTTCTCAATGGGATTAAGGTCTGGGGAGTTTCCTGGCCATGGACCCAAAATATTGATGTGTTGTTCCCCGAGCCATTTAGTTATCACTTTTAGCTTATGGCAAGGTGCTCCATCATGCTGGAAAAGGCATTGTTCGTCACCAAACTGTTCCTGGATGGTTGGGAGAAGTTGCTCTCGAAGGATGTGTTGGTACGATTCTTTATTCATGGCTGTGTTCTTAGTTCTTAGTGAGTGAGCCCACTCCCTTGGCTGAGAAGCAACCCCACACATGAATGGTCTCCGCATGCTTTACTGTTGGCATGACACAGGACTGATGGTAGAGCTCACCTTGTCTTCTACGGACAATATTTTTTCCGGGTGCCCCAACAATCGGAAAGGGGATTCGTCAGAGAAAATGACTTTACCCCAGTCCTCAGCAGTCCAATCCCTGTACATTTTGCAGAATATCAGTCTGTCAATTATGTTTTTCCTGGAGAGAAGTGGTTTCTTTGCTGCCCTACTTGACACCAGAACTTCCTCAGTCTTCGCCTCACTGTGAGTGCATCTGCACTCACACCTGTCTGCTGCCATTCCTGAGCAAGCTCTGTTCTGGTGGTGCCCCGATCCCGCAGCTTAATCAATTTTAGGAGACAGTTCTGGTGCTGGCTGGACTTTCTTGGGCGCCCTGAAGCCTTCACAACAATTTAACCGCTCTCCTTGAAGTTCTTGATGATCCGATAAATGGTTGATTTAGGTGCAATCTTACTGGCAGCAATATCCTTGCCTGTGAAGCCCTTTTTGTGCAAAGCAATGATGATGGCACGTGTTCCCTTGCAGGTAACCATGGTTGACAGAGAAAGAACAATGATTCCAAGCACCACCCTCCTTTTGAAGCTTCCAGTCTGTTATTCAAACTCAATCAGCATGACAGAGTGATCTCCAGCATTGTCCTCGTCAACACTCACACCTGTGTTAACAAGAGAATCACTGACATGTCAGCTGGTCCTTTTGTGGCAGAGCTGAAATGCAGTGGAAATGTGTTTGGGGGATTCAGTTCATTTGCATGGCAAAGAGGGACTTTGCAATTCATCTGACCACTCTTCATAACATTCTGAAGTATATGCAAATTGCCATCATACAAACTGAGGCAGTAGACTTTGTGAAAATTAATATTTGTGTCATTCTCAAAACTTTTGGCCACGACTGTATATAAGGGAATATCGTTACCATACCACTGTGTGTCTGATAGGTGGTGATGCCAGGGACTGGCAGCAGCAGGGGAATATACCGGAGCACGTCTGCCCTAAGTGTAACGAGATCCTACCAGACCTGGATAGCCTGCAGATTCACATCATGGACTGCATCATCTGAGCCTTCATGATAGTCATCAGCAACAACAAAGACAACTGCCGCAGATGCACCTAACTCTGATTCTTCCTCTACTTCATCATCATCATCCCATTTATGGCAGAGTGAAATGCAGCCTTTATGCTCTAAAAAGTGCATTTATTTTGCAGTTCACGGCTATGTTGCTCTGGTCTATGTTTTAGAACATATAACTATAATATAAAATGTATTCTTACAGTGCACAACTAGACACCATTTTTTTTGTTAGAGGGGCGAAAAACATCCTGTAAAATGTATCACGTTTAATATACTGTTAGGTGATAAATGGAGAACTGGAATTTGTATTTTTATTTCGGTATCTCGTTTATTTTCTTATGACAGCTGTCTGTCACATAGTTTAGAATGAACTCTTTAGCAAGAAACGACTTGGTTTATTAAATGCTTATTATGTATTTTCGGGTGGCTTAATTTAATCCAGCTGTAATTCTGTTTCGATGAAGGTTATGAATAGATTATGATTACAGCATAGACATTTCCTTTTGAAAAATTCAACGGAGGGAAGGATGCCCAAGACAGTTTTTTTTTTTTGTAAATGTATATTGCACATACATTTTATCCATCATCATGGTTTGTACATTTATAATTAAACCTATGTAGCCTGCAGGATGTATGCCTATGCAAGGGAGTGTACTGCTTTAGCTAACTACTAACTTCTGTATCCAGATGGATTCACAAATCCTGTGATTCTGTAAAATAATTATGAACATATGTAATAAAGGTTATTGGTACAGTAGGCTGTTTCTGTCTCTTTGTTGCACACACATCTAGAATATAAAACTCTTATTCCACCTGAAAAAATGCAACATGAGAGTACCCACCATGGATATAGAATCGGCTTTATATCTATGGGATAAAGCAGCTCGAGCTGCAACAAACACTCAAACTGGACAGTTTTATCTCAATCTCGTAAAGACCCAATCATGGACACTTACTGACAGTTGTGGCTGTTTTGCGTGATGTATTGTCTGTACCTTCTTACCCGTTGTGCTGTTGTCTGTGTCCAATGTTTATAACCTGTTTTGTGCTGCTACCATGTCCTGCTGCCATGTTGTGTTATGTGTTGCTGCCATGCGATGTCTTAAATCTCTTTTCATGTAGTGTTGTCTCTCTTGTTTTGTCTCTTTTTATATATATATATATATAATGCCGTCACTGTAAATAAGAATTTGTTCTTAACTGACTTGCCTAGTTAAGTAAAGGTTAAATATCTTCAGATGTTTGTTCCGTCAATGCAATCCGGGTTCTTTGGGACTCACCGTAACTGACCTCTTAACTCTTACCTTCACCATTCAAATTCAATATGGTCTTGATCCCGGATAGCACAAACCATGTTTGTTGACATTCACCACCTTTGTGTATATATTAGCACAGCGGCTGTTGCCTATATATAAATGAGCCATGCCTACTTTACAGACACCAGTCAATAAAATGAAATAAACGTATAAAATAATGTGGATAATAATTACAAAAAATGTAAATGAAGTATACACTAGGGATACATTTATGATTTTATTGGCGATATGCGAGTAATTTGCAGCAGTGTAAAGTAGTTTTTGGGGGAACTTTTACTCCACTACATTACTAAAGAAAATAATGTACTTTCTACTCCATACATTTTCCCTGACATCCAAAAGTACTCGTTACATTTTGAATGTTTAGAAGGACAGGAAAATAGTCTAATTCACGCACTTAAAGAGAAAATCCCTAGTAAACCCAACTGCCTCTGATCTGGTGAACTCACTAAACACAAACGCTTTGTTTGTAAATCATGTCTGAGTGTTGGAGTGTGACCCTGATTATCTGTAAATGTAAGCAAACCGCCTGGTTTGCTTAATATAAGAAATTTGAAATGATTTCGATACTTAAGGTATCTTTACTTTTACTAAAGTATGACATTTGGGTCGTTTTTCCATCCCTGGTGATCTGTGAGAGGAAACTTATACCACAAATTCTTTGGACAGGCGAAATAGTAGCCGCTATTCTATTTGATAGGGGTCCTTCGTTTGGCGCCAGATTTCAGTTCTTTCTCCGTAGTAATTTGAAGAAACGAAGATAGCTACCTAGAGAAGTGACTGAAACCATCAAATAAGATGAACGACATAATTATTTGCAAGAAAATGTCGTTTTCTTGGTCACTACACAAAAAGTATACAATCGAAACGTAATTTGACCAGAAGTGACCTTCATTACCTCAAAATAACATTGTTGCTTGCCGTGTGACACACACTCACTGCTTGCTACGTTGACGTTGCTACCCTGGATTTCGCACTGCCTGGAGTGGTGATCATATCAAATCAAATCAAATGTATTTATATAGCCCTTCGTACATCAGCTGATATCTCAAAGTGCTGTACAGAAACCCAGCCTAAAACCCCAAACAGCAAGCAATGCAGGTGTAGAAGCACGGTGGCTAGGAAAAACTCCCTAGAAAGGCCAATACCTAGGAAGAAACCTAGAGAGGAACCAGGCTATGTGGGGTGGCCAGTCCTCTTCTGGCTGTGCCGGGTGGAGATTATATCAGAACATGGCCAAGATGTTCAAATGTTCATAAATGACCAGCATGGTCGAATAATAATAAGGCAGAACAGTTTAAACTGGAGCAGCAGCACAGTCAGGTGGAAGTTGAAACTGGAGCAGCAGCATGGCCAGGTGGACTGGGGACAGCAAGGAGTCATCATGTCAGGTAGTCCTGGGGCATGGTCCTAGGGCTCAGGTCAGTTGAAACTGGAACAGCAGCATGGCCAGGTGGACTGGGGACAGCAAGGAGTCATCATGTCAGGTAGTCCTGGGGCATGGTCCTAGGGCTCAGGTCCTCCAAGAGAGAGAAAGAAAGAGAGAAGGAGAGAATTAGAGAACGCACACTTAGATTCACACAGGACACCGAATAGGACAGGAGAAGTACTCCAGATATAACAAACTGACCCCAGCCCCCCGACACAAACTACTGCAGCATAAATACTGGAGGCTGATCATATGCATCATTTGTTTGCTAGCTTGTTGTACGCTTTGTTGCGAGTATAAGCATTGTGGGAAATATATGGCTTTGATCAAAACAAAACTCTATAACACTGTGTGTGTGTCAGGTGATGATGACAATGACCTAACAGAGCTGCTGGCTGAGAACGAGGCTGGAGAGGAGCAGCAGGCTAGCCAGGAAGCAGAGGACAACCTAGATGACCTGTTTGACAACGATGATGAAGAGTATTGGAGGGGGACGGTGAGGACAGGGAGGAAGAGGATGGAGCCGTTGCTCTCTTTGGAGATGCGGATGGCATCGAAGAGGAGGAGGAAGTTGAACCACAGCCGTCTGGAGGGAAGGCTCCAGACAACCTCAATAAATCCCAAGACGATTTACAAGGTTTGTCCGCAGGAGTTCAGTACATCAAAATGATTATGATAGCGCTGTAGTGTAGCATCAACGCCTGTAGTATGTATACAGTAAATGTTTTCTGTTTCATTCATGGCAGCTTTCTGATTGTAATCATATTTGTTGTGTTTCTGTGTGTTCTCAGAGGAGCTGAGGCAGATGCAGAGGCTGCAGCAGCAGCTAGAGGCCTCCCAGAAGAGCTCTACAGCCACCTCTACCCCAAACAGCATCCCAGGAACAAAGGCACCTTCTAAAGCTAACACTCCCTCACAGAGTCCCCCCAAACAGAGCTCCTCCAAGCCAGTTCGTCCCACACAGAAGACCAAGCAGGTATTACTTTCATACGTTTTTTTAGCCCAGGTAGTTCCATTTGGCGTAGTCCTCTTTTGACGTCATTTCCGGTCACAACTTGCAGGCTTGTTTTCGAGTTGCTGTGCGTTTTGTTGCCAACCTGTTTTGCTACCTGACAACTTTACGGTTTTCACTTTTTAATTACCGTTCATATATTTATTTATTTTTTCCTCAACTTTTTCACTCCGGACGCTTTATCTGGACACGATTCGTCAGGACCTCCAACAGCCGAAGCTAAGTAGTAACATTAACATGATGCCTTCTAATTGCAGCCGCTGTACTCGCCTTACGGCGAGGATAGCTGTGCTGCAAGCCCAGCTTCAGACGCAATCGTTAGGCAAGGGTAATTTCAGTGTAGGAAAGGATGAAACAGCGTCTGTGCCACCAGTAAGTACAGATAGTAGTGTAAATCCCCTGGCACAGTCCCCGCAGCCGGACAACTTTCTCACGGTTTCTGGAAGGAAATGCTGTAGGAACGCTCAACCGGTGTCGCTCATTCAGCCGACAGAAACTTTCAACCGGTTTTCCCCATTAAGCAGCGGGTCGGAGTCAGAGGCCGATTCTTCTCTGGTCTCTACTCCTCCCGTTACGGGGTCTGAGACGCCGAAGCTTCCCACCATTAGCTCTGACAAATTGAAAACTCTAGTCATTGGCGACTCCATTACCCACAGTATTAGACTTAAAGCGAATCATCCAGCGATCATACACTGTTTACCTGGGGGCAGGGCTACCGACGTTATGGCTAATCTGAAGATGGTGCTGGCTAAAGCTAAAACTGGCGAGTGTAGAGAGTATAGAGATATTGTTATCCACGTCGGCACCAACGATGTTAGGATGAAACAGTCAGAGATCACCAAGCGCAACATAGCTTCTGCGTGCATATCAGCTAGAAAGATGTCGGCATCGAGTAATTGTCTCTGGCCCCCTCCCAGTTAGGGGGAGTGATGAGCTCTACAGCAGAGTCTCACAACTCAATCGCTGGTTGAAAACTGTTTTCTGCCCCTCCCAAAAGTTAGAATTTGTAGATAATTGGCCCTCTTTCTGGGACTCACCCACAAACAGGACCAAGCCTGACCTGCTGAGGAGTGACGGACTCCATCCTAGCTGGAGGGGTGCTCTCATCTTATCTACCAACATAGACAGGGCTCTAGCTCCACAATGAAATAGGGTGCAGGCCAGGCAGCAGGCTGTTAGCCAGCCTGCCAGCATAGTGGAGTCTGCCACTAGCACAGTCAGTGTAGTCAGCTCAGCTATCACCATTGAGACCGTGTCTGTGCCTCGACCTAGGTTGGGCAAAACTAAACATGGCGGTGTTCGCCTTAGCAATCTCACTAGGATAAAGACCACCTCCATTCCTGTCATTACTGAAAGAGATCATGATACCTCACATCTCAAAATAGGGCTACTTAATGTTAGATCCCTTACTTCAAAGGCAATTATAGTCAATGAACTAATCACTGATCATAATCTTGATGTGATTGGCCTGACTGAAACATGGCTTAAGCCTGATGAATTTACTGTTTTAAATGAGGCCTCACCTCCTGGCTACACTAGTGACCATATCCCCCGTGCATCCCGCAAAGGCGGAGGTGTTGCTAACATTTACGATAGCAAATTTCAATTTACAAAAAAAAAAAATGACATTTTCGTCTTTTGAGCTTCTAGTCATGAAATCTATGCAGCCTACTCAATCACTTTTTATAGCTACTGTTTACAGGCCTCCTGGGCCATATACAGCGTTTCTCACTGAGTTCCCTGAATTCCTATCGGACCTTGTAGTCATAGCAGATAATATTCTAATCTTTGGTGACTTTAATATTCACATGGAAAAGTCCACAGACCCACTCCAAAAGGCTTTCGGAGCCATCATCGACTCAGTGGGTTTTGTCCAACATGTCTCTGGACCCACTCACTGTCACAGTCATACGCTGGACCTAGTTTTGTCCCATGGAATAAATGTGGTGGATCTTAATGTTTTTCCTCATAATCCTGGACTATCGGACCACCATTTTATTACGTTTGCAATTGTAACAAATAATCTGCTCAGACCCCAACCAAGGAACATCAAAGTCGTGCTATAAATTCACAGACAACACAAAGATTCCTTGATGCCCTTCCAGACTCCCTCTGCCTACCCAAGGAAGCCAGAGGACAAAAATCAGTTAACCACCTAACTGAGGATCTCAATTTAACCTTGCGCAATACCCTAGATGCAGTTGCACCCCTAAAAACTAAAATAAATTCTCATAAGAAACTAGCTCCCTGGTACACAGAAAATACCCGAGCTCTGAAGCAAGCTTCCAGAAAATTGGAACGGAAATGACGCCACACCAAACTGGAAGTCTTCCGACTAGCTTGGAAGGACGGTACCGTGCAGTACCGTAGAGCCCTTACTGCTGCTCGATCATCCTATTTTTCTAACTTAATTGAGGAAAATAAGAACAATCCGAAATTCCTTTTTGATACTGTCGCAAAGCTAACTAAAAAGCAGCATTCCCCAAGAGAGGATGACTTTCACTTTAGCAGTGATAAATTCATGAACTTCTTTGAGGAAAAGATTATGATTATTAGAAAGCAAATTACGGACTCCTCTTTAAACCTGCGTATTCCTCCAAACCTCAGTTGTCCTGAGTCTGCACAACTCTGCCAGGACCTAGGATCAAGAGAGACGCTCAAGTGTTTTAGTACTATATCTCTTGACACAATGATGAAAATAATCATGGCCTCTAAACCTTCAAGCTGCATACTGGACCCTATTCCAACTAAACTACTGAAAGAGCTGCTTCCTGTGCTTGGCCCTCCTATGTTGAACATAATAAACGGCTCTCTATCCACTGGATGTGTACCAAACTCACTAAAAGTGGCAGTAATAAAGCCTCTCTTGAAAAAGCCAAACCTTGACCCAGAAAATATAAAAAACTATCGGCCTATATCGAATCTTCCATTCCTCTCAAAAAATTTTGAGAAGGATGTTGCGCAGCAACTCACTGCCTTCCTGAAGACAAACAATGTATACGAAATGCTTCAGTCTGGTTTTAGACCCCATCATAGCACTGAGACGGCACTTGTGAAGGTGGTAAATGACATTTTAATGGCATCGGACCGAGGCTCTGCATCTGTCCTCGTGCTCCTAGACCTTAGTGCTGCTTTTGATTCCATCGATCACCACATTCTTTTGGAGAGATTGGAAACCCAAATTGGTCTACACGGACATGTTCTGGCCTGGTTTAGATCTTATCTGTCGGAAAGATATCAGTTTGTCTCTGTGAATGGTTTGTCCTCTGACAAATCAACTGTAAATTTCGGTATTCCTCAAGGTTCCGTTTTAGGACCACTATTGTTTTCACTATATATTTTACCTCTTGGGGATGTTATTTGAAAACATAATGTAAACATTCACTGCTATGCGGATGACACACAGCTGTACATTTCAATGAAACATGGTGAAGCCCCAAAATTGCCCTCGCTAGAAGCATGTGTTTCAGACATAAGGAAGTGGATGGCTGCAAACTTTCTACTATTAAACTCGGACAAAACAGAGATGCTTGTTCTAGGTCCCAAGAAACAAAGAGATCTTCTGTTGAATCTGACAATTAATCTTAATGGTTGTACAGTCGTCTCAAATAAAACTGTGAAGGACCTCGGCGTTACTCTGGACCCTGATCTCTCTTTTGAAGAACATATCAAGACCATTTCGAGGACAGCTTTTTTCCATCTACGTAACATTGCAAAAATCAGAAACTTTCTGTCCAAAAATGATGCAGAAAAATTAATCCATGCCTTTGTCACTTCTAGGTTAGACTACTGCAATGCTCTATTTTCCGGCTACCCGGATAAAGCACTAAATAAACTTCAGTTAGTGCTAAATACGGCTGCTAGAATCCTGACTAGAACCAAAAAATGTGATCATATTACTCCAGTGCTAGCCTCTCTACACTGGCTTCCTGTCAAAGCAAGGGCTGATTTCAAGGTTTTACTGCTAACCTACAAAGCATTACATGGGCTTGCTCCTACCTATCTCTCTGATTTGGTCCTGCCGTACATACCTACACGTACGCTACGGTCACAAGACGCAGGCCTCCTAATTGTCCCTAGAATTTCTAAGCAAACAGCTGGAGGCAGGGCTTTCTCCTATAGAGCTCCATTTTTATGGAACGGTCTGCCTACCCATGTCAGAGACGCAAACTCGGTCTCAACCTTTAAGTTTTTACTGAAGACTCATCTCTTCAGTGGGTCATATGATTGAGTGTAGTCTGGCCCAGGAGTGGGAAGGTGAACGGAAAGGCTCTGGAGCAACGAACCGCCCTTGCTGTCTCTGCCTGGCCGGTTCCCCTCTTTCCACTGGGATTCTCTGCCTCTAACCCTATTACAGGGGCTGAGTCACTGGCTTGCTGGGGCTCTCTCATGCCGTCCCTGGAGGGGGTGCGTCACCTGAGTGGTTTGATTCACTGTTGTGGTCATCCTGTCTGGGTTGGCGCCCCCCCCTTGGGTTGTGCCGTGGCGGAGATCTTTGTGGGCTATACTCAGCCATGTCTCAGGATGGTAAGTTGGTGGTTGAAGATATCCCTCTAGTGGTGTGGGGGCTGTGCTTTGGCAAAGTGTGTGGGGTTATATCCTTCCTGTTTGGCCCTGTCCGGGGGTGTCCTCGGATGGGGCCACAGTGTCTCCTGACCCCTCCTGTCTCAGCCTCCAGTATTTATGCTGCAGTAGTTTATGTGTCGGGGGGCTGGGGTCAGTTTGTTATATCTGGAGTACTTCTCCTGTCCTATTCGGTGTCCTGTGTGAATCTAAGTGTGCGTTCTCTAATTCTCTCCTTCTCTCTTTCTTTCTCTCTCTCGGAGGACCTGAGCCCTAGGACCATGCCCCAGGACTACCTGACATGATGACTCCTTGCTGTCCCCAGTCCACCTGGCCATGCTGCTGTTCCAGTTTCAACTGACCTGAGCCCTAGGACCATGCCCCAGGACTACCTGACATGATGACTCCTTGCTGTCCCCAGTCCACCTGGCCATGCTGCTGCTCCAGTTTCAACTTCCACCTGACTGTGCTGCTGCTCCAGTTTCAACTGTTCTGCCTTATTATTATTCGACCTTATTATTATTCGACCATGCTGGTCATTTATGAACATTTGAACATCTTGGCCATGTTCTGTTATAATCTCCACCCAGCACAGCCAGAAGAGGACTGGCCACCCCACATAGCCTGGTTCCTCTCTAGGTTTCTTCCTAGGTATTGGCCTTTCTAGGGAGTTTTTCCTAGCCACCGTGCTTCTACACCTGCATTACTTGCTGTTTGGGGTTTTAGGCTGGGTTTCTGTACAGCACTTTGAGATATCAGCTGATGTACGAAGGGCTATATAAATACATTTGATTTGATTTGAGTTTCAGAATGTATTCCCATCAAAGTCAAGGCTGACCATACAGGAACACTGGTGACACCATGTCATGTAAGGAGCATCTGTGTAAAGTGTAATAGGTGAGGGTGGTGGATGTGTGTTTTAAAGGAATCTCTTCATCTGTTGTTTTTGACAGAGGGGAAGCCCTCGTCTGCCCCAGACCGAGGAGACGGCACCAAGCTACAGGAGTCCTCCGACTTCACCGCTCAGCTCAACAACGCTGACCTGTTCAAAACGCAAAGGTCAAAGGACAGCTCACCAGGTCCAGCCCAGCACTACAGCAGCTGCTACAGACACCAGAGGTCCACTGGTGGAGATTAAGACTCACAGCTCCTTCCAGCCAATAGCAAGCAGCCATAGTAGGACCAACAGTACGGTACGTTCATCGCTGCCTTCCCAGTCCAATGCGGCTGCAGCTCTGTCCACCGTACGACAGGCCAATCCCCTTCCATCTCTCCCTAAAGACATCGCCATCGAGAAGTACTCTGGACTGCGGCTGAGTTCAGAGCACACACACACACCTCTCTCGCACACGCACTCATCTACCTATAACACACACAAACACTCCAAGGTTTCTTGTCCGAAGCTCAGATCTGGATTCTGAATGTTTCATTGGTTTCAGGCGACCACGTGTGTCCTCCACGGAGATGGATTGTAAGATGGCCGACCGCAAGCTGATTCGGCTCTCCCAGTTGCCTGAGCGCCTGGCCCGGGAGAAACTGGAGGAGTGTGACTCGGGTCACCTTCGCTGTGCTGGTCAACAATGCCACACCACATTGCCCCACTGTATGTGTTTATCTGTGTCTTGTCTCTAGTGTAAGTACACATACTTCAAGCCTGCTGATCGCTGTGTGGAGGAGAAGCATGAGCTGCAGTGGCTCGACGCCACCAAATGCTTCTTCAAGGGCCCCTGTGGACAGAGAGCCATCGCACTGGACCGCCTGCCACACAAACACTGCAGGTGAGACACGTACACTCTCAAACACAATGCAGGTCATGTGCTACTGCGCTCATCAGATATGCTAATGCTGCGTTCTCTATTGCCGTAACTGTGTCCTGTTCAAATGGGAAAGAGACGGCATGTTGAAGGTAAGTGTCGCGTTTTAGTGGGTTTGGATTTCAGATGGACCCAAAGCACTTCCTTCTCCCATTGGTCCCGGGTTTGACTACTACTGTCCACAGAGATAGCTGGGGAGCTGCTGAAGCCTCGAGGTGACGAGCAGCCCAAGTTCCTCAACGGCATGCTGTAGTCCTCAGTCACTTACAGTCACCTTCATCATTGTCTTCATCATAGGGAGCGACTGCTGCTGGTGCTATTGGACTTTCTGGTGTATATTTCTCTGCATGTTGTAGAGTGCTTTTTAAATGTCCTTTTAATGTTTGTTTTTTTACTGTGGATATAATTTGAAGCTGATTATGGATTTTAAATTGCTGTGTTTTGAATGGATCCGATTGTATTTCCGAATGAGTTGTTTGTTGTTCCCTCCTGCTGGCTTTGATGGGAATGTGCTGATTAAATCGTGCTGAGTAATTTACCAACCATCTCCTCCTTTGTCTGACTTGGGCTTGCTGGAAGAAATTGTCTCCTGTGCTATATTTTGTCCTTAGTCTGAGGGGGTTTTCGAGACACCCAAAAAATAGTAACAGGAGCTGGATAAAGAGAAGATCAAGTATGTCTGAACAAGGGAACTAGCTCACTGTTTTGCTTCTCCCAATTGTGATTTAATACAGTGATTTAATACAGCTTGACGTGATAGCCTGCCTCCTCAAAGTGATTAACAGTCAGTTGTATTGATCTAAGCAGGTTGTATAGAACACATCATCTATCAACCACACCATGTGACCAGGTTATGGCTCAAATATAGGAACAAACAGGCACTAGTTCAACTCCTGAGGTAGAGAGCTGTCTGTCAGTGTCCTTATAGTCCCTCTCTGTCTGTCCTCTGCTCTCGGCCCAGTGCTGTCTAAAGTTGCAGCTGTGGAACGTTGGTAGTCTCGCATGGAGTCACGGCATTAGTCTCAGTCTGATGAGTTCCCCAGCACTCACTTGCACACTTTCATTTTATCATCCCTTCTTCAGCTTCCCCTCTCTCTTTTCACTCGCTCTTTCTCTCACTCACACATTTAATTCAGGTTATGAATCTAGGTGCTTAAGAATTCACTCCCTGATTTAGCTCTATATATATGCCATATATTTTTTTCACAGCAGTACATTTTATTGTTGTCTGTGGTTCTGAATTACAGTTACAGGTTTCATATTTGCGATTGCAGTTGGGTTACAATACAGAAAAGACCGTACAGTTTGATACACAGACAGATGTGAAAGAAACACAGACCACACTACACAGATACATGTACAAACACAGAGATAAGCATACAATCACAGCCTCCTTTTTCAAACTTGACCTGCCAGTCTTTAATAGTTTTGAATATAAATGTTGCAAAACTGTGTTTTATCTACATAATACTACCATTTTAAATGATTGAGTTGAATAGTTTTGTATGTCAAATTTTTTACTCCTAGGTGAGTGATGTTTTGGCCACCTCCCATGCTCTTGTTATGTCCGTCTGATAGGCAAGGTGTCTTAAGTGGCACAGGGTCCTGCCAATCACAGGCTGGTGCACCATGTTCGGATCTCCTTGGCCTATGGAGCATGCTCACCAACCGCGGGGATAATGGGGGTAGAGTCCATCATAGTGGAACTCACTCCACTGCTCTGTCTTCTCCCGTGTCCTCTCATCCTGCTCTGTGGATGGAGAGAGAAGGGAAAGAGGGTTTAGGGTTTTTTGTTTGTGCCAACCTGCAGAGTGTAGAACTCGGAGGACTAAGAACGTGTATTTCTGTCCTTCATGTGAAACACTTCGGTTTACTTATGTGGGAGAAAACACATCCCAGAAACGCAATAGGCACAAGAACTACCACAAACCCAACACATCCCTATACAGACGTGTGGTCAACGTGTTCAGTGCAGCACACTGAAAACTGGGATTAGACTCTGTGATTACTGCAGATAAATCAAGCTGTGGCGTTTACCACTAAGAGGTATAAGGGTCTGAGTTTAACCAAATGGGCACTTATGGTTTTAAACCTCATCTTTGGAACAGAGTTAGTCGGTCTTACCATCGCGCTCCTCTTCCACGTAGTTCTCAAACTCGTTCCTCTTGTTCGTCATAGTACTCCCTCCTCCTCTCATCAGCTGACAGCCTTACCCTCTGCTCGGCTATGGAGGGAGGGGGAAATAAGGAGCGATGGAAGAAGGTGTTATGGTCACTAAGGTAGAGTGAGAGGTGTTGTCTTAGTTACGTCATGAACCTCAAAGATGTTTGGCGCCAAACTTCCAACCTGTCCTCACCTCACACGTTCCTCACGCCACACACTGCAGGCAGTCCAACTCTATCACACAGTTTTTGGGAGAGATACTATACCTGTTGCTCTATATACACACACACACACAGGCCGGTACTGTATACATTGAACACTAGCCCTCATTGGGGTACTCACATAAGTTTTAAGGTGACATCACAATATTTTGAAGTACACACACACACAACAAGAACACACACACTGAATAGTAGGTTGTTTTCTTACAAAACGGTCTGGTGGAATGAGGCTTTGCGAAATGGAAACTTTCTCAGGTACTAGACTGGTTGGGTTCACTATCTCTCCCTATTGGCATGGCAAACATATTTTTACATTGTTTATTTCACTTGCTCTGGCAATCAAAAATTAACAATAAACATTACAATCACAATTTTCTAAGGGATAGAAACATTTCACATGTCATATTGTGGCCATGTACAGTGTTACAATGATGTGGAAATAGTTAAAGTACAAAAGGGAAGATAAATAAATATTAGTTGTATTTACTGGTTGCCCTTTTCTTGTGGCAAACAGGTCGCAAATCTCTCTGTCTCTCTGTCGTCGTGGCTGCAGACCTGCTCACGTGTCTTACTGTAACCCAATGACCAAGTTAACACACCTTTCCATTATCCTCCTCAGGTTTCTTCTCTTTCTTTTCTCTCTCTCATTCCTCTTGTTGTCTCTCTCTCTCTCTCTGCACTAGAATGGTTAATTGGTCCACACATTCCTGTCTCAGCTCCTGCAGTGCCTTCCATTTGACCTGCGCATCACTCCACTAACACGGCCACAACAAAGTCATATACACACATACACACACATTCACACATACCCTCATGCACGCGCACACACACACACACTTCTCTCCCTTCTCTCTCGTGCACACCCAGCTCCTTGGTGACTGGCTGGCAGGCGATATAAACAGTATTTTGTAACTAACGCTTTCCAGGAATGTGGGCTTGTTTTCTCTGAGAAGTGGCCCAGAGAGGTGCACTGACAGGGAGCTGGAGCAGACAACAGCCTATCTGTCTCTGGGACTGGCTGAGAGGGACAGAGAGAGAGGGAAAGAGGCTGCTCCATACTACCCTGTGACTCCTTTTGCTGCCTCCAGCCTGTGTTGGTGTGTGTGTGTGTTCTGCTATGGCCAGCGAAGAGCCCGGATCTCAATCCCATTGAGCACGTCTGGGACCTGTTGTATCAGAGGATGAGGGCTAGGGCCATTCCCCCCAGAAATATCCGGGAACTTGCAGGTGCCTTGGTGGAAGAGTGGGTTAACCTCTCACAGCAAGAACTGGTAAATCTGGTGCAGTCCATGAGGAGGAGATGCACTGCAGTAACTAATGCAGCTGGTGTCGCCTTTGTTCAAGGACACATTATTCCATTTCTGTTAGTCACATGTCTGTGGAACTTGTTCAGTTTATGTCTCAGTTGTTGAATCTTATGTTCACACAAGAGTTAGGGACGTATAGGAGAAGGAGAGAGCGAGTGAGAAGGAGCAGAGGCAGAGATTGACTTTCATTACACCTCACAAATCATAAGGGTGTCACTGATCTAAATGACCGTGTAAGAACCACACACAGCACAGGGAGTGGAGGAGGACAGTGTGTGTGGTCTGCTCCGGGTTACTGATCTGAGGTCAGTTCAGGCCAACGAGGACACTTCTTTCATCACTGTCCAATCAGTGACCAGGGTCTCGCTGGAGATGTCAAAGATGCTTTTGTATCCGTCAGTTTGTACACGTGAAGATGTGGTGTGTTTCGCGTTTTCAACTCTGATGTTTTCAAAGCTTGGAAGACTTGTTGACCAGGAGACTCTTAAGAAGGAGATGGGGATTAAAACGTGTGTTAACTTGCTGTGTGTGTCCCTCTGTTGTATTGTGTGTATGGATGCATATGTTTTCCCCCTGAGGAGAAGCAGGTGTGTGTGTTTTGTGTTGATGCATGCAAGCCTTGCCAGGCCTGGGCATATGCAAAGCAGCAGAGCCCATTCACCTCTCTGGTATGGATGATGTCAGTACTGTTCATAGCCCCGATGGGCACAGCTCCCATAAATGACAAACAATGTGCTCTACCATCCACAGGAGGTTGGTGGCACCTTAAAACTTCTTCTCGATATGACAACAGCCAGTGAAAGTGCAGGGCGCCAAATTCAAAACAACAGAAATCTCATCATTAAAATTCCTCAAACATAGAAGTATTTTACATCATTTTAAAGATAAACTTGTTAATCCCACCAAAGACTTACTTTCCACCATCATTTGCAAATAAATTAATAAAAAATCCTACAATGTGATTTTCTGGATTTTTTTTCTCATTTTGTCTGTCATAGTTGAAGTGTACCTATGATGAAAATTACAGGCCTCTCTCATCTTTTTAAGTGGGAGAACATGCACAATTGGTGGCTGACTAAATACTTTTTTGCCCCACTGTAAGTCAGATATTACAAGAATATTCTATGCGTCTTGATTGTGTATTACTGACTAGAACATATAAGAATCTCGTTAAATGATTCTATTTCTTTTCCATATGGGCAAGTGGTGATGCAGCCAGTCAAGATGCTCTCAATGGTGCAGCTGTATAACCTTTTGAGGATCTGAGGGCCCTGAGAGCTGAATAACTTTTACTGTTTCACATTCAAGCTTCAAGGTGAAGTTCAGCTTTTTTCTTCTTTCCTCTAAAATGAATCTACCTTCAGTATCTATGTAGCCACAATTATGACAAACAGCCAGACCACCTCCACAAATACTGCAAAAGACATCATGCGGTTTACTATAATGCAGTAACCCAAGGACGCCACCTTGAGGACTGTTTATGCATTTACATTAACAGATGCAGGTGTCTATGTTTTGGAAAAATCAAGCAGAGAAGGCTATGTTAAGACTGAAGTAGGAAACTGAGCAGAGGAGTCTGTCCTTGGCTTTTGTTTTTCTGAGTGAATGAGTGGCTAAGAGACCTGTGTGTGTGCGTGTGTGATCATGAGTATCAGGTTTGTGGGTCTCGATTTTGACACTGAATTACATGTGTAGGGTTGGTAGGATTTCATGTATAGTGTATGTCTGATTAACTGGTAGACTTAAGGGCTTTACTCTGAATGGAATGGTTGTTCTCCTTTCCATGACACACAGACGCGCGTGGCACGGCACACACACACACACACACACACACGCACACGCGCAGCCCTCAGGTGTTTTCTTTGGTTCCACAGGAGAGGCATCAGCCCAAGTCAGGAAACATCTCAGCCTCCATTTGAAAACACAGGACAAACACTTCCTCACACACAGGAACTCTCCTTCCTTCACACATAGGATTTACATATCACTTGCCAGGTATCCAGACTGGTGCTGTATATGGAAATTGGAGTTGGATACTATTCATCTTAATTGTAGTGCTCTTTCTCTGTCTTTAAATTGTCCTTATTGTCTCATCCCCCTATCCCTGATCCCCCCCTCCCCCACACCATTCTAAGAACTCTACCTCCCCCCAACACTGGATCTGGAACAAGGCGGGACACTGGGATTGTACGTATCTCCACGGTGATGGAGATTTCACAGAGCTTTAGCTGCTGAATATTCATGAGGCCTGGGGCTGGGAGGAGGAGCTGGCTGGGAGTGTGTCTGGAAAGCATATTGGGTCGAGGGGGAAGGTTTAGGTTAAACACGTCAGATTTAGGGGATCAAGAATGGTCTCCGAGGTGGTGTGTGTGTTTGTGTGTGTGTGTGTCTGTGTCTGGGATGTGGCACAAAGGAGTGAGGAAACCAAGAGAGTATCTCACCCTCCTCATTAGAATCTCACCATCCTCACTAGAACTCTAAGGAACAGATGATAAAGAGAATAAAGCAATTGATTCTGAGTCCCGTTTATTGTCAGTTACATCGACAATAATGAAAGGAAATCACATAAACTAATTTACAAACAAAGTACCCATTACAAACTCTTTAAAAGCAGCCTAGATTTGATTGTTACACCTAGGATTCTGTTACTATTAAGGCATCAAGGTTACTGGTATTTCATGGTGGACTGGTCTACAAAGCGACACCCTGAGTACCTGGATTCCAAAGTGTACTAAGACATGCTCATATTCATAACAGAAATAGCCTCCTATTCACCTTCATCCACTCACCTCTCGTACACACTCTCTTTCTCCTAGTCTATCACGCTCTCTCTCTCTCTCACACATTCTACCTCTGCTCCTCTCACTCCAGTCCACCACACAATAAGTGCTTTATTGTCAGGCAGAAGATGATCACTTCAATCAATGCTTAACTGTGCAATTAACATCCCTTTAATTTAATATATATATTGATATAATATACAGTCATATCTAACTGACAGGAAACAGTCCACCTATATCAATGGTTCATTTTCTTCCCCTCATGTGTTAAACTGTGGAATACCGCAGGGCAGCTGCCTTGGCCCACTTCTTTATTTAATATATACCAACGACCTTCCCTATGCCTTAGCTGAAACTCAAGCTACTATATTTGCAGATGATACTACAATTTATACAGCAAGCTTTACAAGGAGATTTGGGGAATATCAGGGAGTAGGTTTGCCAAAAAAAACTTGTTTTGAACACCAAGAAAACCAAAGTTATGCTGGTCTGTTCCACTAGGAAAAGGCCAAAACAGCATGGGGTACAATTAAGTATGGGAGGAGTACAAATTGAAGAAGTGGCAGAAACCAAACTATTGGGAGTGCAGCTAAACAACTGCTTATCATGGTCGTCTCAAATAACTAATCTATGTAAAAAAATATATTAAAACAGCATGCATAATCAGAAGGATACCTAAATATTTACCAGGAAAAATTATTCAGCAAAAAACACAAGCATTAACTGAGAGTCAGGTGAACTACTGTTCTGTGGTCTGGGGAAAAGCATCATCAAGTGAAGTTAGGAGGCTGCAGATTGCACAGAACAAAGCAGCAATAATTGTTTTAAGGTGGAGATATGGTTCTTCTGTTGCAGTCATGCGCAATGTTC
Organism: Oncorhynchus kisutch; assembly: GCF_002021735.2. Taxonomy (NCBI): domain Eukaryota; kingdom Metazoa; phylum Chordata; class Actinopteri; order Salmoniformes; family Salmonidae; genus Oncorhynchus; species Oncorhynchus kisutch. The sequence goes on from NC_034192.2 coordinate 9,243,391, forward strand.
TTGGTTGTTCATCAATCGACAAGGTAATTGAAAAAAATATGCTTATTTTTAAGCATGTTATTGCTTAAGCATGTTATTTTATAATATACATCATTTAAAATGGCCAAGTTCTATTCACAACGGTATTCAGTTGGTAAGAGACAGACATTCAGTAAATACTAGGAATAGATTGTCAACCACAAAATATAATTTTGATTTAGAGCAATAAAGAAATTGAATAAATTAACTGAGCAAACCAGAAACCTTTCAATATATAAATTTAAACATTATTTTAAAATGATTTAAATATAATACATAGAAATGTGGGACTATAGTAGATGAAGAATCAATATTTTTTAGATTGAGTATTTATTGGGTCATTATGTTAGTATATTATGTCTGTTTGTAATAGTGTGTTATATGTGAAAATGTGTTTGTATTATAAATTGTATTTTAATATTTAAGGACTCTTGGAAGATTAGTCCAAATGGGGACTAAAAGAGATCCAAATAGAATCAAATCAAAATCAAATCAAATATGTTAAACACATCTGGCAAACAGCCCTGACTGGACTCTTGGACACTCACTCTTGTCCAACGAATAAATTACTCCCGTCAATGAGTCTCAGCTTATTGGCTGGTGGATTAGCCAACTTTTTCAATCTCCTTTGATTGGCAGGTTGTCAGTGGTGAGTGACCGTCACACTGTGGTGGGTGGGCTCTCTCACAGATTGGTCCTATCCCCTTGCACCAGACGGCCCCTTACAGCCCAGGTATCCTATACCACACACAAAACAGACAGTGTTACACACAACACACTGTTACCCACAGTTTATTAACAATGTGTTTGATGTATATTGTATCAGTCCTGCAGAGATGTGATGTACCTCAAATGTGACGTCATTAACAGCGTATTTCCTTGCTGCGATCTCTTTCACCTCCTGGCCTATGTTCTCCTGGGTGGTTCCCCTCACGTCAATGTAATAGCAGTCAGCACTGGCATAGTGGCAGGAGATGGCCTACACACACACACACACACACACACACACACACACACACACACACACACACACACACACACACACACACACACATACATACACACACACACTTCCATGATTTCGGGATCCTAGAATGGTTAGGTATCTATGGCTTCCAGAGTGTTTTTCAGTGTTGAGTGTGATACCTTGCGGAAGCCCTGCGTCTGGTTCATTCCAGATCCATGGATCAATAGAGGGTGGAAGAACACTGTGTCTCCTTTGTCCATCTCCAGGTGCACCCTGGGATGATTGGGGTCGTGGTCACGGACACCGTGGTACATCTTATTGACCCCACCCTGAGGAAAAGAAAAGGGAAGTGATGTCACAAGATCTAGTGGGGGTAGTCGTGCTTGTTGAGGATGCAGGTGTGTGTGTTTCACCTCCCACTCTGGGTAGTCGTGTTCTTTGAGGGTGCCGTGGTGAGAACCAGGAAGGACCACCAGACAGCCGTTCTGGCGGTGAATCTTCTCCATGGCGGTCCAGGAACAGACAATACGGTCCGCCGGACGGAATGGAAAATAATGCAGGTCCTGGTGCATGGGGTGGCGAGATGTCTTATTACCTAAGATAGATCACACACACAAATAAACATACATTACATGGACAGGCTCTCTGTTTTCACTCTCTAGAACAGGGGTGGGCAACTCCAGTCCTCGAGGCCCTGATTGGTGTCACACTTTCTCCATCCCTAGCAAACACAGCTGATTCATCAAAATGCATTCTAAACTGAAGATCATGATTAGGTGATTGGAGTCAGGTGTGTTAGCTGGGTCAGAACTGTGACACCAGTCGGGCCCTCGAGGACTGGAATTGCCCACCCCTGCTCTAGAAGGTGTGTCTATGTGTGTCTTTTTGGATAAGGGTCAATGTTAGAGGTTGAGGGTCAGGGGTTAGAGGTTAGATATGGGTCACACTGTTCTGTACCTGTGTCTGGGGGCTTGTTGATCAGCATGGTGTGCATGGCCATGATGTTGGGACCAGTGAAACACTCCACATAATTCAGGATCTGAGAAAGACAAAGACAAGTGAAATAATAAAAACTAGATGTGGGAAAAAATAAGAAAAAAAGGAAAGAAAGACTGTAAGAAGAACGTGTGTGTTCTGAGCGTGAGTGCGTGTGCGCGTGAGAGTGTGTGCGTGTGTGTGTGCATGAATGCGTCCGTGTCAGCCTGATCACTAGAAATAGACTTTGATTTCGGACGTTTGAAAAGGTCCTGAGAACGTGGATATCTATGCCTTCCTAAGCGCTCACCAAAAAAATGAAATAAAAACGATTTCCTGGCAGGAACTCGTGATGCTCGGAGACGAAGCGCTCTGCCCAGACCACTGCGTTACGGCAGTTCCCAACGCTCTAGCAAAAATAGATGTTCATCCAAAAGACGTCGAATTTCGATGGGAAACTATGAGATCTTGATGCAGTCCACCTGCGTGGGTCCGTGTGTGTGTGTGTCCATGCAGTGTGTACCTGAGGCAGGTTACAGTAGCGGAATAACTCAGGCTCTTCCTGGAAGTCCTGCAGCTTGGAGATGGCCTTCTGGTTAGGGACGAACTCTGACTTGGCGATGGACACGTCCCTCATCACCACCAGCCCCGGGACCTGCACCTCCCGGCGGCATATCCGCTCAAACGCCACCCTGCCACACACACACACACACACACACACACACACACACACACACACAAACAGTCCTTGTTCAGTGTAGCATCACTAATTAAGCCCAGCTGTTAAAGCCATGTGTCTCTGGTACAGAGGAGCAGTGTTCTGCCATTCTACTGGTGAACCATGCTGCATGTGGGGTCAAAGACAGGGGACATATTGAAGCGCTGGTGGAGACATTCAAGTCAAGTGATCTTCAGGCATTCTTCTCTTCTGTGGTCTCTTTTGTACATTCATCGTTGCACATTCTTACGTTAGACGCCTGTTTTTTGTTTATCAAGTGTTATCCTTTCAGTAACATCTGAGACCTTTCTGTTGTCTCGCTCATGGTGTTGTGGTCTTACCTGAATCTGTCAATGTCCTCCCCAGACACCAGGCCCTTGATAAGGAGGAAGCCATCCTCCTCATAGGAGATTCTCTGCTCAGTGCTCAGCAGATCATTGTCAAAGGAATACCTGGATACAGCAAGTGAATAACAGTGTGATAAACGCTTATTAGACTCTGTGCCTGACAGTGTGATAAACACTTATTAGACTCTGTGCCTGACAGTGTGATAAACACTTATTAGACTCTGTGCCTGACAGTGTGATAAACACTTATTAGACTCTGTGCCTGACAGTGTGATAAACACTTATTAGACTCTGTGCCTGACAGTGTGATAAACACTTATTAAACTCTGTGCCTGACAGTGTGATAAACACTTATTAGACTCTGTGCCTGACAGTGTGATAAACACTTATTAGACTCTGTGCCTGACAGTGTGATAAACACTTATTAGACTCTGTGCCTATGTTACAATGTGTTAAGATACAGAGTGACGGTAACTCAAAGTTGAATGAACTACTGAGAGGATATCAGCATTGTGTAATGTGCACAGTAAGTAGGGCAAGGGTCAGTACCTGTACTTTTAGACTGTCCTGATATAAGGCCATTGACAAAGTCAAAAACAGCCCAAATAGGAGATTGATGTGTCACTTACCTCAGTGCTTGTGGTTGATAGTAGGTAACGTTTTGGCCAGAGGTAGATGCTTGCTTTATGCAATGAATTAAGGCCATACATGAATGATGTCTTATAACAAAATAGTTATTTGTAGCTATTACACATTTATGCAAAATATGTCATACCGTTAATTATAAGAATAAATTAAATTGTGAATACCTATAGCCTAATAGTTACACGGTGCGCCGTTTACGCATACATAGCCTATAAGATAGTGTAGTCTTATATGGATAAATAAACACATTTACAGAAAATAAATACATTTTGCAATGTCATAGTTCCACTCCCAATGTTCAGTTCGCTCTGAAAAGGCCGGATAATTTACTCATGCCCCGGCCTGTCCTGCGAAGCTGTACCGACGCGCAGTCCCTGAAAGTCGGTCAGAAATCTCATCACCGCGCAGCCGTGGAGAAACACACGACATTTACAGTAAAACACTTGAAAAGGATACAACAAAAGAAGATGGTCGATCTAGATGATTCACGACCACTTTCAGTCTGTCTGCCGCTCGAGACATTTTGCAAGAATATGTTTTATTCTGTATTCCCTTCGATGCGCAGACAGTCATATGCCCACTATTATGTAGAGCTACAGTATGCTGCTGCTGTCAGCTACTCTCCAACTAGGTCGAAGTCCACAAGGGAGAGTGACATTGACACACGCGCGCGCACACGCACACGCACACGCACACACATGCACTTTTGTTTGACTATTCTTGTGGGGTAAAAACAATTTGGTCCCATTCAATATTCTATTTTCCCTTACACCTAACCGTCACCCTAAACCTAACCCACAACCCTTACCCTTACCTTAACCCGCAAACCCCCTAAACCTAACCCATAACCCTAATGCTAACCCTAATTGTAACCCTAACCCTTTTGGTCCCCACAAGGATAGTGAAACCAAACACACTCACACGCACGCACACACACACACACTATTAATTGAATGGAAGCTTTCCCTCATTTCAACCTGACCTCAGAGCTCATTTCAGTCATAGTGAACAACAACAACAACAAACAAGCAAACAAATATTTAGACACAAAACAATAAATACCACTCCTCAATCCCGTCAGATGGCAACCATCCGCATAAGCCCACAAGACATGAGAGAATAAAATAAAACAGAGCATCTTTGTGACAAATGTACAAAACATGCAACAGATATAGCCTTATAACTGAATAAACTATTAGGGGACAGAGATCACCAGATATAGCCTTATAACTGAATAAACTATTAGGGGACAGAGATCACCAGATATAGCCTTATAACTGAATAAACTATTAGGGGACAGAGATCACCAGATATAGCCTTATAACTGAATAAACTATTAGGGGACAGAGATCAACAGATATAGCCTTATAACTGAATAAACTATTAGGGGACAGAGATCACCAGATATAGCCTTATAACTGAATAAACTATTAGGGGACAGAGATCAACAGATATAGCCTTATAACTGAATAAACTATTAGGGGACAGAGATCAACAGACACAGACTCAAAATGAGAATGAATTCCCTTAGTTTAAGTAGATCGAGTATTTTGTGTCAAAAGTAAAAGTAGAAATCATTTCAAATGACTTATCTTAAGCAAACCAGATGGCACAATTTTCTTGTATTTTGAATTTATGGATAGCCAAGGGCACACCAACACTCAGACATAATGTACAAAGGAAGCATGTGTGTTTAGTGAGTCCGCCAGATGAGGCAATAAGGATGACCAGTGATGTTCTCTTGATAAGTGCGTGAAAACAGACAATTTGACTGTCATGCTAAGCATTCAAAATATAACGAATAGATTTGGGTATCAGGGAAAATGTATGGAGTAAAATGTGCATTATTTTCTTTAGGAATGTAAGTGAAGTAAAAGTTGCCAAAAATATAAATAGTAAAGTAAAGCACAGATACCCCCAAAAAACTACTTAAGTAATACTTTAAATTATTTTTAGTAAGTAATTTGCACCACTGATTAATAGGCCTAGTTATCAGGGAATGTAGGCTATGATTTATCTAGGTCGTAGGCCTTCTGCAGGAGGCGCTACAAAACTACTCATTGAATGAAGGAAGGGCCATATTGGTGATGCTGGGAGGCGGCCACCAATCGCATTCAGTTTATTTCCCCCCTCTCTCTCCATGTCAGCAGCAGCATAGGCGTCAGAATGCGGGCAGCCAAAGCTTGCTCCCCTACCGGTTCATCCACAGACACAATCCGTTCTCACTCCCCATAAACTCCCTGCTCGTCATAGAAGTGAGCTTTCGGAATCTGGTCTGTAATGTTTATCATTTGAATTTTGAAGACGGTGTTCATGTGAGAACATTCTGTACGGAATAATGTGAGCAAGAGAAAAGCAAGACGTAGACGAACTGTTTTTTACGGGTGGGTGGAAAAACAGGCATCCGGCCTCCGAGGAAGCGCCTATCGAGGTGTGGAAGTCAGATCGAAACAAAGTACATCGTTTCTGGTAAGTAGCCAAATGTTGTGGCTTCATGTAGGTTTACAAGCACACTATCCATCAGAATGGCTACAACAATGTCGCTTTGAAAGGACTAGAAACAATGTTGCCAGTGGGCAATGTTGCGTCGCCACAAGGGTCTGGTTGAGTTGACCAACTATTTTGCTCGCTTGTCAAAATAGGACTAGCTACAGGACACCTACTAATATGAGTTGTATTAACACAATTATATGTGTTGCTTAAATACCTTAGTGAGTGGTTACAATGGGCCATTGTTGTCTATTTGCTTTCAGCCTATAGGCTACGCACCATTTGATTTTCAACACCATGTTGCCAACACCTTTTAGGCTATAACCCAGGAAAAGCTGAAACTTGTAACGTTACATACAGTAGGTTATATTGAAAGTGCTGAGTATAGTATAAATTGTGTAAATAGTCAATGCCTTGACCCATGCCAGTTAGATGCATGTCATCACATTTTATACACAAAGAATACTTTCAGTGTTACACTGGCTTCGTTTGTTTTTTGCCGATTTTATGTTTTGCTGTAGCCTATCTGAACCGTTAAAATAAAAATGTATTATAGGCCTTGCGGTCCATAACAGGTGTCGCACATTGTAAGTTTGTCAAATGTGCATATATGAAACTGATTGGCTACTGTGTACAATGTTAACAATGAATGTAAGGTTGTTAGGCCAATAAGCTACAATTCACAGCGTACAGATGTCTGAACTAGGGTAAGTGTGTAATAGCGATGATGAGGAATTGGTTCCTTAGACCACAGTAATACCTGGCACAGTATAATCTCAGTGTAGCACCCATTGGCTGTGACTGCCTCTCAGGGAAACGATATCATGGTGGAAATGGATCAGTTCAGAGTCAGATTTCTCTCTGAAACCACAAAGATACCAGGCAAGCAGACTGGCATAGGATACATCCCCCATTTAATATCATACCTTGTTAGTGTAGTTGGTAGAGGCCAACATAGAGAAGAATTGAGGTAACATATTCTGTCCAAATGTCCCTCTTTCCTATCCTATCAGCAGACCCACACTTTGACAGGTGTGTGTGTGATTATGATGACACTCGTCCTCCGGTGCTTGTCTCATTGGAGCAGTGTCGTTTGACCTCTGACCCCTGTGGTGTTTTTCCAGTGGTGGTGTAGCATACATGTCTGTCTGGAACATCCCTTAACTGTGCGTCTGGAGCCAACATGTCCCTGGGCTGAAACATGCACCCTCCCCTCTATCTACCCCCCAAATCTTAGTAGTTGTCAGTTAGTTCTTGGCCAGAAGTATGTGTACATGCACTCAGGTTAGACCTAGCAGTTCCCTGCAGCCAGAATGACCTAGATCAGGGGTATGTAGGCAGGTTGTTCTAGCTGTGTGAAACCAATCCCTCAGGACAGGCTAATTATACTTACCCAAACCCTCAGTTTTCTGTCCCAACTAACTCTCTCTCTAGAGTGCTACAGTGTAACCCTGCTGATAACAGCATGCCGAGATAGCCGTGATATTGATCAGTCTCAGTGCTGGGAGGTGAAGTGCATGGAAGGATAACAGAGACAGAATCAGATTATATTCAGACGTGATGGTGTACTGGTGCTCCATGAAGTTCCTCTGTCATGACTCATAAAAGGGCTCACACTCATCCTCTCAGGTCTGATTAGATATGATCATGTCGAATATTCATGGCAGTTGCTAAGAATATCGTGCTGTACAGTCTTTTGCCAGCCCCCTCTCTCTTTCGCTCTGTTTTTTTTAAATGTCTCTCTTTTTGTCTCTCCTTTGTCTCTCTTGTTTCTCTCTCTCTGTTTGTGTGTGTCAACTCCCCTCTCTCCTCCTTTGACACCAGACTCTAAGGCGGTACCATCCTCTCTCTCCCTCTGTCTTTGGGAAGGTTCCTCTGTGAGTCTTCTTTTCACGGGACCCTCTGCCTACTATACCCACAGTGTCTCCCTGTCTGTCCGACAAATGTTCAATCCATAGGTCTGTCTGCCTTCACATGCAAATCAGCAGACCAAGTCTGAGGGAGAAGAGACGAGAGGAGATGGTCCAGCAGTGATGGAAAAAGTACTCAATTGTCATACTTGAGTAAAAGTAAAGATACCTTAATAGAAAATGACTCAAGTAAAAGTGAGTCACCTAGTAAAATACTACTAGATTAAAAGTCTGAAACTATTTGGTTTTAAATATACATAAGTATTCAAAGTAAAAGTACGAATAATTTAAAGGAATTGGGCTCCCGAGTGGCGCAGCAGTCTAAGGTACTGCATCTCAGAGCAAGAGGTGGCACTACAGTCCCTGGTTTGAATCCAGGCTGAATCACAATTAACAGAGAAAGGCCCACAGTGGCAGTGCACATATTTGCAGTATGCTCATAAAGTTCCTGTCTGCTATGGGAGGGGGGATATCTCACTGACAGGCTTACAGAAGATCATCCTAGGTTAGAACACACTGTTGCCATTGACAACAGAACCAGGCGCTTTCTCTATTTCTATCCATCCCAATTTATGAGGTATCGCTCTCTCACTCACTCACTCACTCACGCACTATCATATCAGGCCTTAATCATGTGTTATGTAACTGTGTCTTGAGAAAGCTCATTGATTAGGGACAAGAGTTACAGCACACACCGTGCCCCACAGCCAGAACTGTAGCTAGCACTGAAGACATAGCTAACACCGTACTGAGGCATGAACAAGTGTGTGTTTATATGTGTGTGTGGGCGAGAGAGCAAGATATACATATATTTTCCATGAATTTCTTCCTCTTTAGTCCTTGTGTGAATGTTCATGTGTGTGTGTCTGTGCCTGTGAGGCGTGCACGTCCCTATTCCTACTAGTAGGATTATGTGTGGAGGAAGAGATGGATCGGGAAGGCAGGCCACCTCACACAGCCCTCTGCCTCTCCCCTCAGTCTGGTCAGCCAAGGGTTAAACTGTTTGCCTGGACGTGTGGAATGTGACATCAGATAGTCATTAGGGGCAATCAGATGCTTTCCCTCAGTTCCTGATTCAAGAGAGGGAGGACAGAGAAGAGCAGGAGGAGGAGGAGTGGATGCTGATGAAGACCCCCTTTATCTGATGCCATGTGTCTTCGGGACATGGTGCTTTGTCATTGGGTGTATTTTGGGTCACGTAGCAATTATGTATTTTTTTTTCAGGACAGTCTAATTGTAGGCTTGATAATGAGTGTAATTATTGCAGCCTGCGTGGGCCTCACTCCCACACAGACATATTAAAGAGTCTTAGAACTGAGGTAAAGGAATGTTCAGACAGCTATAGAACGAACCAGAGAACAGCATTCTGTAAGTTAGAAGTAACACCTCTGTGTATTCCATCATTGCTATTTTCCCAATGTCATAGTCATGTGCAGTATAAACAATAAACATGACTTAAGTATTGACAATACACCATTCAAGTGTAAAGGAGATCATTTGATGGGGGGGGGGCATGCCTAAAACCTAATGACTTATTGGCTATCTCCACCTACCTAGTGTGTGTGTGTGTGTGTGTGAGAGACAACTGTTGACCAGCCCTTTTTCCCAGGCCTGCTTTAGAACATGGGTGACTGAATCAGCACAACTAGCGAGGGGAGGCGGAGGGACAGACCACGTATGCACACATGCTGATTATGGAAGTTATGTCAGTCATGTAAGGAATGTGGAAGAGGGGTGGGCTTGTGTGTTTTGTATGGTGGGGATCATCCCGTTGTGTCTCTATTAATAGTTTGAAAGTGAAACTGAGGAAGTTGTGGTGGAGACGGCTCAACTGTAAAAGACATTCAGTGTAGTTGATTAGTGGTTTGATGTGCTGACTAGTCATGGTATTTTAGTACTGTGTCAGCGGTCTTCGCTGTTTGTGTCTGGTGTATTGCTCTGCCAACTAATAGACTGTACTTTCAAGGTGTGTTAGACACGCACACTTCCTTGGCTTGCTATGGCGACAGAGCCACAGCTTCCTTCCTGCTGTTCTATGGAGAGAGTTGAGGTCATACACAGAAATCAGCCATTTATATCAGCCTGCAATGTGTGTGTAGGCCAACAGTACAATACCAGTCTATTGTTATCTGGTTTGGCTGTCATCTTATATGAATGGCTCTGGACAAGAGTTGATGTACGTGGGTGTGTGTTCTGGTGGGAATGGGACGCCTTCTGAGGGATATACTTTCTGTCCCCTGAAAAGAGTTTGGGGGGAGGCGTGGTGGGGTTTGAGGGGTTTCTGTAGACGAGCCCAATGCCCCCCTTTCGTTGTCTGAAGAGGGGCATTGTGGGAACTGGAGCAGCCCTTTTGGAAGGAGCCCAGGGTCTGATTAACACCACCCCAGTACCATGCACAGACCGGCACTGTGTGTGTGCACTTACACATTCTGTCTTTGTCCCATCTTTTTTTTTCTCTCTCTCTCCCCCTGAGGAAACTGTCCCATCATGCGTTGCCCTGTGGGGGTTGGGACATTGGCTTGTAATCTGGAGATTAGAGGGTGGCATTGTCCGAGCAGCAGCAGACCGACAGATTATTCTCACACACACACACACACACACACACACACACACACACACACACACACACACACACACACACACACACACAAACACGAACAGTAGCACTCGTACACTTAGCACACCACATACTGTACATACACACTTCAGATACTGTACTCATTATACACACTCATAGGTAAATTCCCTGAAATAGACACACGCACAACAGCACAGACTGACTGTGTCTAATACAGAGTGATGGTGTCCCGTTAGTCTTTCCTGTCTGCTATGCTGAAATAGTCATGGATCCGTAATCTTCAACCAGCCTACACTATATACACAGAGTAACATGAGTTCAGCTACGATAACAGGACAAACCCTACCTTGTTATGTAACTTCACATAGTGGGGCATGGCACACTGTTCTGACAGGCACGTAGTTTACATTCCTTCACAGTGCTGTACAGACCCTCATATCCCTACCCGCATAGCACACAGTGACAGCACAGGTACAGCAGAGTACGGAGTCTGTTGACTCTGGTTCACTAGTTCAGCTGACACTGTGGGGCTCTGGAGCTGTAGGAAGTCATGGGAACGTTGTTAGTTAGCAAACGGACAAGAGGCTGAAGAAATTGAATCTAGCCGAAGCTAAAGTTACATCACAAAAAGGGTTTGTTCTGTTCTAGCTGAACTTGTGTGTGTGTGTGTGTGTGTGTGTGTGTGTCGGACGTTGTATCTTGGTGCCAATTTGTCTCAGGACTCTTTTGAAGGGTCTTGGGTAGAGGTCGACCGATTTTTATGATTTTTCAACGCCGATACCGATTATTGAAGGAACAGAAAAAGCCGATACCGATTAATCGGCTGATTTTAAAATAAATAACAATAATTTTAAAAAAGTAATAATTATTTTTTGTAATAATGACAATTACAACAATATTTTAACTTAATATAATACATCAATAAAATCTATTTAGCCTCAAATAAATAATGAAACATGTTCAATTTGGTATAAATAATGCAAAAACAAAGTGTTGGAGAAGAAAGTACAAGTGCAATATGTGCCATGTAAAAAAGCTCATGTTTAAGTTCCTTGCTCAGAACATGAGAACATATGAAAGCTGGTGGTTCCTTTTAACATGAGTCTTCAATATACCCAGATAAGAAGTTTTAGGTTGTAGTTATTATAGGAATTATAGGACTATTTCTCTGTATACCATTAGTATTTCATATACCTTTTGACTATTGGATGTTCTTATAGGCACTTTAGTATTGCCAGTGTAACAGTATAGCTTCCGTCCCTCTCCTCGCCCCTACCTGGGCTCGAACCAGGAACACAACGACAACAGCCACCCTCGAAGTATCGTTACCCATCGCTCCACAAAAAACCGCGGCCCTTGCAGAGCAAGGGGGCAACTACTCCAAGTCTCAGAGCGAGTGACGTCACCGATTGAAACGCTATTAGCCATTTCACATCGGTTACACCAGCCTAATCTCGGGAGTTGATAGGCCTGAAGTCATAAACAGCTTAATGCTTGAAGCATTGCGAAGAGCTGCTGGCAAAATGCACGAAAGTGCTGTTTGAATGAATGCGTACGAGCCTGCTGCTGCCTACCATCGCTTAGTCAGACTGCTCTATCAAATATCAAAACATGGACTTAATTATAACATAACACACAGAAATACAAGCCTTTGGTCATTAATATGGTCAAATCCGGAAACTATCATTTTGAAAACAAAACGTTTATTCTTTCAGTGAAATACGGAACCGTTCCGTATTTTATCTAAAGGGTGGCATCCCTAAGTCTAAATATTGCTGTTACATTGTACAACCTTCAATGTTATGTCATAATTATGTACAATTCTGGCAAATAAATTACGGTCTTTGTTAGGAATAAATGGACTTCATGCAGTTCGCAACGAGCCAGGCGGCCCAAACTGCTGCATATACCCTGACTCTGTTGCATTGAACGCAATAGAAGTGACACAATTTCCCTAATTGTAAGAAATTCATTTTAGCAGGCAATATTAACTAAATATGCAGGTTTAAAAATATATACTTGTGTATTGATTTTAAAGAAAGGCATTGATATTTATGGTTAGGTTTGGTGCAACGACAGTGCTAAATCATCACCCGTTTGGCAAAGTAGGCTGTGATTCGATAAGAAATTAACAGGCACCACATCGAGTATATGCAACGCAGGACAAGCTAGATAAACTAGTAATATCATCAACCATGTGTAGTTAACTAGTGATTTATGTGAAGATTGATTGTTTTTTATAAGTTTAATGCTTACTAGCAACTTACCTTGGCTTCTTGCTGCCCTCGCGTAACAGGTAGTCAGCCTGCCCCTTGGACTAGTAACCGTAATGTTGCATAAACAAATCCCTGAGCTGACAAGGTAAAAATCTGTCGTTCTGCCCCTGAACAAGGCAGTTAACCCACCATTCCTAGGCCGTCATTTAAAATAAGAATTTGTTCTTAACTGACTTGCCTAGTTAAATGAATGTTGTAAACTTTGTTTTGCCAAATCGGTGTCCAAAAATACCGATTTCCGATTGTTATGAAAACTTGAAATCGGCTCTAATTAATCGGCCATTCCGATTAATCGGTCTACCTCTAGTCTTGGGTGGCAGGCTATGTGTGTGTTGAAGATGACACTTGTGCGCAGATAAATTATTAACATTGTGAACGCTTGGTCGTCCTGACTGCAAGTGGGGTTAAAGTGGTATTGGGAGGAGGTAGTGAGCTAATGGGAAACATGGCTGAGAGGCAGGCCATACTCATGAATGACTTCCTATCCTGGTCTCATTTTCTAGCCATTCTGCCTTCACAGCCAAATCAGAGGACATGGTGATAATGGAGAGAAAAGGAGACTAGCTGAAACTGTTGAGGCCTGAGCGGGAGGGTGGAATGTTTAGCTTTCTGACTTCCTAACCCTCACTCAGGTGACGAGGAATGTCACACCTGGAGTGACCGGGACAAAGACAGGAAGCACCACTGGCTGGCCCAGTGGGAACAGAACAGAGACCGTGGGACGCAACAACCACCTGTGCTGGCCTGGGTGTCTCCGGGGCGACCTCTAGGTGAACCTGGTGGGCACACCTGTTCTCTAGGGCTTTGTGGTTTAGAGTTGGGGCCTGGGGCAGGTCGTGAGAAAGGGGAGGATCAATAGGGAAAGGGAGATCAGGGAAAGGATAACAGTGGGAAGAATACAGTGAAGTGATAAAGCATTGAAACATGCAAGGATGAAATAATTGATCTGCTCTTCATGTTGTTGGAAAACACTTCCAGATAACTTAGGCATTTTACTGCTAATGTTCATATCCGTCTTGCGTGTGTTTGTGTGGGACATGTGTCCCTCCTATCTCTGTCCTGTGGAATGTGAACTATTCCAGCTGTTCCTTGCAAAGAGGAAGCCCGTGTTTTGGGACACACTCGCACGTTCCCTGTTGTGCTCCTCTGGCTGGCTGTCCTGAGTCGTCCGGAAGCAGCTCGTTAGACCTTGTTAGTGTGGTATGGCTTTAAAGGAGAAGAAGAAGTAAATAGCAAGATGTGTAACTGTAAGGCTGAGAGGGCTGGTGGGAGGAAGGTGCTACAGGAAGAGAGGATGGATGGGCTGACAGTTATTGACTTGGCTGTCAGACTACAGGGGGTTCAATAACCGCACCGGTGTGGCCTTCTGCTCCTCGCACACACAGAGGGAGACAACGAAGCACAGAGTCTTATCTTCTCAAAGGGTCGTCATGTGAGACTGAGACATTGCTAAAGCTGGTTAAAGGGTAGCGGTCTAGGCAACCCCAAAGGGTTGATTGTAGCTGGCTGTGAGCATATGTGTTTAGGGGTGAGGTCTGGGTCCTGTTGGACTCTGTCCCGTTCATCTCTCCATTTGACACAGGGATAATGTATAGCCTAGTCTGTGCTTATCCTCTTATCTCCCACACACACACAGTGCTTTTTCTCCCTTTCCAACCCCCCCTTGCTGCACACAGATGACACTGTAGTGTCTGGGAACCAATTCAAACCATGTGTGTGTGTCTGTGTGTCATGCCACTCACTATGGGGCTCTGATCACTTATTTTCCTGCTTTAATCTGTGGGTTGTTTGTATTTTTGATCAGACAGACTCACTTTTCTGATAGCTACTTTATTGAGGAAAAATCTATGACTGAGAGATGTTTGTCCCACCTAGCTACTGTATCTTAAGATGAATGCACCAACTGTAAGTCACCCTGAATAAGAGCGTCGGTTAAATAATTAAAATGTCAAATGTGAAGAGAGAGAGCGGGAAGGAGCACGTGCCTGTGTGGTGTTTATGCTTGTCTGTGTATAATGGCATGACTGTCCTCTATAGAATACACTGTATTCAGCTGTGAGTCTGCAGTACCCAGTCCTAAAAATAACCCCCCTTACTGCCCCTCTCCTCCCTCCCCCTTTCACCCATCCCCTCTCTCCTTCGCTATCCCTATCTCCCCACTGTGATCTCCTTTCTCTCCCTCTGCCCTCGATTCTGTTCCACATCTCTCCTTCTCTACAGGATCTGATCGCTCCTCTTTCTCTCTGTCTCTGCCCTCCTTCTGTTCCACTTCTCTCCTTCTCTACAGGATCTGATCGCTCCTCTTCTCTCTTGCTCTGTCTCACTCTCTTGGCATCCTCTCTCCACTCTCACACTGAAGGAGATTTTACAGCATTTGGGACATAGGTATTTCTGTCTCTGTTTGCGCAAGGGCCTCTAATGTACACACACACTCTTACTCACTCACTCACTCACACACTCACACACATGTCCATTACCCGTTAGCTCTGTTATTTCAGCTCATCCCTCCAGGGTCAGTCACGCTGAAACTCCTTTTAGCTCCTTACACTGAGAGGTGTGTGCGCGAGCTGGCGTGACTGGCTCAGTTCCAGTCAACCAGTGTGATGGTGTCAAGCAGCAGCGTTTTGTGCTAACACATCCCATTACATCACTGTGAACGGTTGCCCCCCTGGCTGCACTGGTTTATGGTTATTGGCATCAGCAGTCATTACCTCTCAGCCGGTTGGCTCGTGTGGGTTTTGGGAGGTCAGGCATCCCCAGGTTGTCATAGTGATATGCCCGACATCTCACCCCTGAGCTGCAGGTCAAAAGATCAGAGGGGAGGCAGCGTTATTTCTCTAATGGCTGTGTTCCGTTATTTATGTTGCTATCTCATCTGTGTTTTTGGGGGAGGTTGTTTGGTAGGCTAGCTGAGATAAGGCTACGTTTGGTTAAGGGGATGGTTTGTGTGTGTAGGATAAGGTTTGGGTTCATGGTGTGGAGGGGGAGTGATGAGGGAGGGGATTTTATGAATGCCTCGGGCCTAACCGGGTTAGCGTTGATTGTTTTTGATTTGGAACTGAGCTGCCTCCAGAGGGGTGTACTATAAAGCACTATCAATGAGTTAGCCAGCGAAGTCAAGCACGTGGTGTAATGAGTAGGATTCTGTGTGTTCACATGCAAAAGTGATTGCTTTTGATAAAAACACTATCTGCTTTTTGGAAGTTTATATACACCTTAGCCAAATACATTTAAACTCAGTTTTCATAATTTCTGACATTTAATCCTAGTAAAAATTCCCTGTCTTAGGTCAGTTCGGATCACCACTTTATTTTAAGAATGTGAAATGTCCGAATAATAGTAGAGAGAATGATTTATTTCAGCTTTTATTTATTTCATCACATTCCCAGTGGGTCAGAAGTTTACATGCACTTAATTAGTATTTGGTAGCATTGCCTTTAAATTGTTTAACTTGGGTCAAACGTTTTGGGTAGCCTTCCACAAGCTTCCCACAATAAGTTGGGTGAATTTTGGCCCATTCCTCTGACAGAGCTGGTGTAACTGAGTCAGGTTTGTAGGCCTCCTCGCTCGCACACAGTCGCTCGCACACAGTTCTGCCCACCAATTTTCATATACGATTGAGGTCAGGGCTTTGTGATGGCCACTCCAATACCATTTTGCCACAACTTTGGAAGTATGCTTGGGGTCATTGTCCATTTGGAAGATCCATTTGCGACCAAGCTTCAACTTCCTGACTGATGTCTTGAGATGTTCCTTCAATATATCCACATAATTTTGTTGACAGCATGACTGAGCAGCACAGATTACTGATTGATTTGAAAAAGGCCCTTCTCCTCCCTCACTTTTTCCCCCTGTTCACGTCACGGGCCATAGCCCGGTGCACCGCGGTTCAGCTTAATGGAACTCCCTCAGGGTCCAGGAAGGGGGTGTAATGCTGTGTTTGGGTGAGTGCTCAGAAGTATCTTGTAGTCTGCATGTCTATAACCCCATTCATTTGACGACCTTGGTGGTTTTGGTTAGTAAGGCACACCTGCAAGATGAGGAACACCTCTGGCACTGGTGTGTGTGCGCGTACTGGTGTGTTTGTGTGGTGGCCTACAGGAGTCTGTGACTGTCTTTGATCTTTATATCATAGGGGTGATGTCAGCTAGCCCAGGGTTAAGCCTGTAACTGTAGCCCGTCACTCACCCCCATGTACACAGCAGACTGATAGAACAGGTAGGACTGGGGGATATGGCCTAAAAATCAAATCTCCAATTTTAATGTATTTTTTTCATCTGAATAAGCTTTGCTGCACAATTAAAGGGCAATACACCACATTTCAAACAGTCAGCAATAATCTAATGAATTCAGGGCTTGTAAAATTACTCCTAGGCTAAATATAAGCCTTACACAACCAGAAGACCCACTAATTATTACATTATTTTATCAAAATAGTTTAACCTGCTTAAAAAAAATATATATATTATTCCCTGATCGGGCTTTCAAGTCTGTCAATAAAAATGCCCTTTTTGTTAACTTCTTGTGTCGAGCAATCCCGTATCCGGGAGCGTTTTGTCACTAAAGCACCTTATACTACCCACCACTGCGACTTGTATGCTCTAGTCGGCTGGCCCTCGCTACATATTCGTCGCCAGACCCACTGGCTCCAGGTCATCTACAAGTCTATGCTAGGTAAAGCTCCGCCTTATCTCAGCTCACTGGTCACGATGGCAACACCCATCCGTAGCACGCGCTCCAGCAGGTGTATCTCACTGATCATTCCTAAAGCCAACACCTCATTTGGCCGCCTTTCGTTCCAGTACTCTGCTGCCTGTGACTGGAACGAATTGCAAAAATCGCTGAAGTTGGAGACTTTCATCTCCCTCACCAACTTCAAACATCAGCTATCTGAGCAGCTAACCGATCGCTGCAGCTGTACATAGTCTATTGGTAAATAGCCCACCCTTTTCACCTACCTCATCCCCGTACTGTTTTTATTTATTTACTTTTCTGCTCTTCTGCACACCAATATCTCTACCTGTACATGACCATCTGATCTTTTATCACTCCAGTGTTAATCTGCAAAATTGTAATTATTTGCCTACCTCCTCATGCCTTTTGCACACATTGTATATAGACCCCCCCTTCGTTTTCTACTGTGTTATTGACTTGTTAATTGTTTACTCCATGTGTAACTCTTTGTTGTATGCTCACACTGCTATGCTTTATCTTGGCCAGGTCGCAGTTGCAAATGAGAACTTGTTCTCAACTAGCCTACCTGGTTAAATAAAGGTGTTCTCAACTAGCCTACCTGGTTAAATAAAGGTGAAATAAAAATAAATAAAAAAAGTTATCATAGCCTCAAGCTCATTACCATAACGCAACGTTAACTATTCATGAAAATCGCAAATGAAATTAAAGAAATATATTCACTCACAAGCTTAGCCTTTTGTTAACAACACTGTCATCTCAGATTTTCAAAATATGCTTTTCAACCATAGCTACACAAGCATTTGTGTAAGAGTATTGATAGCTAGCATAGCATTAAGCCTAGCATTCAGCAGGCAACATTTTCACAAAAACAAGAAAAGCATTCAAATAAAATAATTTACCTTTTGAAGAACTTCGGATGTTTTCAATGAGGAGACTCTCAGTTAGATAGCAAATGTTCCGTTTTTCCAAAAATATTATTTGTGTAGGAGAAATCGCTCTGTTTTGTTCATCACGTTTGGCTAAGAAAAAAAAACGAAAATTCAGTCATTACAATGCCAAACTTTTTTCCAAATGAACTACATAATATCGACAGAAACATGGCAAACGTTGTTTAGAATCAATCCTCAAGGTGTTTTTTACATATCTATTCGATGATAAATCATTCGTGGCAGTTGGGTTTCTCCTCTGAAGCAAATGGAAAAATGCATGCAGCTGGAGATTACGCAATAATTTTGACGGAGGACACCAAGCGGGCACCTGGTAAATGTAGTCTCTTATGGTCAATCTTCCATTGATATGCCTACAAATACGTCACAATGCTGCAGACACCTTGGGGAAATGACAGAAAATGTAGGCTCATTCCTGGCGCATTCACAGCCATATAAGGAGACATTGGAACACAGCGCTTTCAAAATCTGGGGCATTTCCTGTTTGAAATTTCATCTTGGTTTCGCCTGTAGCATCAGTTCTGTGGCACTCACAGATAATATCTTTGCAGTTTTGGAAACGTCAGAGTGTTTTCTTTCCAAAGCTGTCAATTATATGCATATTCGAGCATCTTTTCGTGACAAAATATCTTGTTTAAAACGGGAACGTTTTTTTATCCAAAGGTTAAAAGAGCGCCCCCTATATCGAAGAAGTTAAAATTGTAACCAGAACCATGCTCAATGCAGATCCACCAATAATGACCAACTTCTGGTAGCAGGCATTATAGAAAATGAACACGGGTCTCAAACAATCTCTCAAGCACAAGCCCACTCGCTAATGAGTAGCCAGCTAATCTTTTATATTTCAAGTCTAGTCCAACTTGGCTCTATTTGCTTGCTAACAAGGTAGAACAGTTGAACTGCTCTGAATAGACTCGGAACGCTCATCAAAACAACAACAAAAATGCATTGTGATACAGGCATTTGGAACATCACGCTAAAACCAAAATTGTTATTGATTTGATATATCCCCCAGCCCTATGGACAGGTACTAGGTGTTTGCCTCAGGGGTGTAGTTGAATAGCTTATCACGGTGTTAACTGTATTAGCCTCGGTTCTTTGGAAGGAAGGGTCGTTGACATGTATTTGACATTTTGTATCTAAAAGTATAATTGAGAACGAATTCATCAAAGTTGGCATATTTATTTCATTTTGGCCTTACCCAGTCCTCCTTTAAGACTAGGTGCTGCAAAGCAAAAGTTGATGTCATATAAAGCTTTACCACTTGCTCTGAAATATGAATAGAGTTTCTATTTCACACACATGTACATTTCATTTATGAATATGGAAAATTATAAACAGAAATATTGAAAAATATTATTTTAGATTTGGCATTTTTTCTTGTATATTGTTAAACATAATATACTTTACTGGCATATCAATGTTTCAGCGTTGGATCTCTGCCAGTTTTAAAGTTATAGCCTGTTTTTATAGAGATTGCCTACTGTGCCAATGTAACCAATCACGGCACTCCTTTTATTGGTGTCATTACACATCCTGCAAATCACCACCTGAGGGGGACCATTTTGAATCCATTTTCAGATTCACTCTGTTGGTAATGCTGACAAATTGGATCATAACAAAAGTAGCAGGGATCCCACTCTGGAACTTTTGATTTGCCCGTAAAGTATATTACGTTCGTACTTTTCTATATTCATGTTTTAGATTTTTTTTGTAAGCAAAATTAATGTAAAAACGTGTTTTATTGAAATCAATGTACTACTCATATTACAGAGCAAGCGGTAAAGCTTCATATGACACCAATTGTTGCTTTGAAGTGCCTACAGATGAAACGGTATGGAGTCTTAAAGGAGGCCAACTTTGATGAATTATTTCTCAGTTTGCTTTCAGATTCATATGTCAAGAAAACTTCCTCCAAAGAACCCTTCTATGGATTACATTTCGTGAACATTTCAAAATCATGGTATTTTTTTGGGGGGGGGGGTTCCTGGTTTCGTATTGAATTACAGTACAGCTCGGTCTCTGTACTTTCCTCAGCTAACAGTACATGCCTGGAGTTACCCTGGTGATGTCATGCCTCTTACACAAACACAAAGACGCCATTCTGTTCTTCTCACTCCAAATATGCTCACTTTCTCTTTTCCTCCCTCTCTTTATCCTTTGCTTGCTCGGTCTCGCCTTCACACTCTCTCGCGTGCACATCGACACCCACATATTCACATACGTCTTTTCTCATTCCATTTATTTTTTCCATTTTCAATTGGATATTCATTTGACCATATCATATTTCCTAGTTACTTGACAAAGAGTGGGAATGAGACTGGAGGAGAAAGAGCAACCAGCCAGATAGAGTTCTGGGATAGTCTAGACCTCCTAATCTTTTGGAAGCAGAATATAGACTCTGGGGCCTTGGTCACCATGGTGACAAGAGGAGTTCAGGGTCTAGAGAGGGACAAAAGTTGCTGTTCTCTTTTTCAATTTCAAGGCATATTTCCCTAAATGGGGGTGGAACTACTGTATCTTACTTTAGGGACATGCCTTCAAGGGAGCTGTCTTAGTTGTCAAATTTGAAGGAATTGACTTTGATGTGAGTGTGTGTATTAGTCTTAATTAGGCCTTGTCGTCTGCCGTCTCTCCCCCGCCTGCCCTTTGAAGTCTCCTCCTCTTCGCTGAGCTCTAGCTTACCCATGATGCACTGGGGGACCCCCAGAAGGACAGGCTAAGGGGAACGAGGGAAGATCTGAGGAAGTGCCTGGTTTGGGTTTGGTATGTGGGTCAGGATTTCACAGAAGAATGTATAGGCTGTGTGTGTGCCTGCTTGCGCATGTATGTTTTTTTTGAAGGGATGCTGATTACAGAGAGAGAGAGGGGGAGGGACGAGGGGGATACCGGGACAGAGCCCATCAGCCAGTGTGTTGGATTGTGTTTGATGGGGAATTCTCTGTGCTTTCTCTTTCACATCATTTAGATATGCCAGATGCTGTATCCCCCCCAGCCCTGTCAAATGAGCTCTCTTTGTTTTGGTGTGGCCCAGAGATAATACCTGTCTCTGTTACATCCCTCTGTACTCTATCTGAGAGTGCGTATCTTGCTGCACAGGGGCAGCAGGTAGCCTAGTGGTCAGAGTGTTGGGCCAATAGTTGAAAGGTTGCTAGATCGAATCTCTGAGTTGACAAGGAAAAAATCTGTCGTTCTTCCCCTGAACAAGGCAGTTACCCCACTGTTCCGAGGCCATCATTGTAAATAAGAATTTGTTCTTAACTGACTTGCCTAGTGAAGTAAAGGTTCAATTGAAACAATGTATCATACTTTAATCAAAATTGCAATATCCATATCTCAAGGCTGATAAATTGTGTAAAACATCATGAATGTAACATGTAATAAGGATCCCCTGAAACTCTGACCAACACTTTGGTTCCTACCCTGTCACAACAACTTCCACAGGTTTTTTTCATTAGTTGCCATGCTAAACAACACCAACCATAGACTTGGAATACTCATTTTATTTATATGATTCCAACAGTTCACCCAAGTGTTTTGATCTAAATCGCAAGTAAAATCACATTTGCAATATTTGGTTAAAAAAAAATCACAATTAGATTATTTGCCCATATCTTGCAGCCCTACCTGTACAGCAGGCTTCCCCAGCTGGTGGCCCGTGGGTGATTTTATTTGTCTCCTCAAGTTTTCTGAGCAAAAATAAAAAGCTATATATTGTATTTATTTATTGTTGGCTATAAAAGACTGTACAAAACCACCAGCAAATCAGGTCCAAGGGATTTTTAATTTTGGAAATCTGTTCTGAACTATTACCATGCTAAATGTATGTATTTATTTATTTATTTTGTACACACATTGAGTGAACAAAACACCTGCTCTTTCAATGACACCGACCAGGTGAATCCAGGTGAAAGCTATACGATCCCTTATTGATGTCACTTGTCAAATCCACTTCAGTCAGTGTCGATGAAGGGGAGGAGACAGGTTAAAGAAGGATTTTTAAGCATTGAGACATGGTTTTGTATGTGTGCCATTCAGAGGGAGAATGGGCAAGACAAAAGATTTACAGTAAGTGCCTTTGAACAGGGTATGGTAGTAGGTGCCAGGCTTTCTGTCAAGAACTGCAACGTGCAACTCAATATTAGGGAAGTGTTCTTAATGTTTTGTACACTCAGTGTATGTGATCTTATACAATGTGAGCAAGGTTTTAAATGATTTATGTTTTAGTCAATTTGCAGTCTACAAATTATTTGAAATTATGTTCCTGACCATCTGCTCAAGAAAAAAATGTCCTGCGGCTGAATCTAGTTGATGATCCCTGGTGTGTGTGTGTGTGTGTGTGTGTGTGTGTGTGTGTGCGCCCAACCAACGAACCACTAGAGAGATGGTGAGTTAGAGAATGAGAGAGAGGTTGAGTTTTCTCCCTGTGCTGCTGATACAGGATTCTGGACCCTGTCCAATGGGAACAACTAATCTAGTAACTCTATATCTACACTGCAGGGTGGCAGAGAGGGATCTGCTCTAGTTAGCGGAGATGGGATCAGCAGTGTGTGTTTTTTTTCTTGTTGGATAGAAGACTGCCCAACACACACACATTGGAGGACAGCTGTGGCTTCCTTGGCCCTCAGTTCTTCTCATATTTCCTTGCCAGCCCATTCAGCAGGTAAAGAATGTGTGTGTCACTCCCCACAGCAGCAGACACAACCTTTGTCTCAGCAACCCAATCATCCACAGCCTGCCCACTTTCCTAGCCTGTCTGCCCAAGGACAGTGATGCTCTGAGGGGCAGACACAGGCATACTCAGTCCCAGCCACATGACCAGGCCTGTGTCCTGCACTCTGCCCATTGGCCAAAGGAAGGAGTTGTTGGGATGATAACTAACATGTCAGTAACATTAGTATCATTACCGCACTCACTATTGTGTGTGTGTTTATTTTATTTCACCTTTTATTTAACCAGGTAGGCTAGTTGAGAACAAGTTCTCATTTGCAACTGCGACCTGGTCAAGATAAAGCGTAGCAATTCGACACATACAACAACACAGAGTTACACATGGAATAAACAAAACATACAGTCAATAATACAGTAGAACAAACGAAAACACAAAAAGTCTATATGCAGTGAGTGCAAATAAGGTAAGATAAGGGAGTTAAGGCAATAAATAGGCCATGGTGGCAAAGTAATTACAATATAGCAATTAAATGGAATGGTAGATGTGCAGAAGATGAATGTGCAAGTAGAGATACTGGGGTGCAAAGAAGCAAGATAAATAAATAAATACTGTATGGGGATGAGGTAGGTAGATAGATGGGCTATGTACAGGTGCAGTGATCTGTGAGCTGCTCTGACAGCTGGTGCTTAAAGCTAGTGAGGGAGATATGAGTCTCCAGCTTCAGGGATTTTTGCAGTTCGTTCCGGTCATTGGCAGCAGAGAACGAAAGACAACCAAAGGAGGAATTGGCTTTGGGGGTGAACAGTGAGATATACCTGCTGGAGTGCGTGCTACGAGTGGATGCTGCTATGGTGACCAGTGAGCTGAGATAAGGCGGGGCGTTACCTAGCAGAGACTTGTAGATAACCTGTAGCCAGTGGGTTTGGCGACGCGTATGAAGCGAGGGCCAATAAACGAGAGCGTACAGGTCGCAATGGTGGGTAGTGTATGGGGTTTTGGTGACAAAACGGATGGCACTGTGATAGACTGCATCCAGATTGTTGAGTAGAGTGTTGAAGGCTATTTTATAGATGACATCACCAAAGTCGAGGATCGGTAGGATGGTCAGTTTTACGAGGGTATGTTTGGCAGCATGAGTGAAGGATGCTTTGTTGCGATATAGGAAGACAATTCTAGATTTAATTTTGGATTGGAGATGCTTAATAAGAGTCTGGAAGGAGAGTTTACAGTCTAACCAGACACCTAGGTATTTGTAGTTGTCCACGTATTCTAAGTCAGAGCCGTCCAGAGTAGTGTTGCTGGACAGGCGAGCAGGTGCGGGCAGTGATCGGTTGAATAGCATGCATTTAGTTTTCCCTGCGTTTAAGAGCAGTTGGAGGCCACGGAAGGAGAGTTGTATGGCATTGAAGCTCGTCTGGAGGTTAGTTAACACAGTGTCCAAAGAGGGGCCAGAAGTATACAGAATGGTGTTGTCTGCGTAGAGGTGTGATTCTCTGGTACCAGCAGCAAGAGCAACATCATTGATGTATACAGAGAAGAGAGTCGGCCCGAGGGTTGAACCCTGTGGCACCCCCATAGAGACAGCCAGAGGTCCGGACAACAGGCCCTCCGATTTGACACACTGGACTCTATCAGAGAAGTAGTTGGTAAACCAGGCGAGGCAATCATTTGAGAAACCAAGGCTGTCAAGTCTGCCAATAAGAATGTGGTGATTGACAGAGTCGAAAGCCTTGGCCAGGTCGATGAATACGGCTGCACAGTAATGTCTCTTATCGATGGCGGTTATGATGTCGTTTAGAACCTTGAGCGTGGCTAAGGTGCACCCATGGCCAGCTCTGAAACCAGATTGCATAGCGGAGAAGGTACGGTGGGATTCGAAATGGTCGGTAATCTGTTTGTTAACTTGGCTTTCGGAGACCTTAGAAAGCCAGGGTAGGATAGATCTAGGTCTGTAGCAGTTTGGGTCTAGAGTGTCACACCCTTTTGAAGAGGGGGATGACCGCGGCAGCGTTCCAATCTTTAGGAATCTCAGACGATATGAAAGAGGTTGAACAGGCTAGTAATAGGAGTTGCAACAATTTCGTCAGGTTGTCTAGCCCGGCTGATTTGTAGGGGTCCAGATTTTGCAGCTCTTTCAGAACATCAGCTATCTGGATTTGGGTAAAGGAGAAATGGTGGGGGCTTTGGCGGGTTGCTGTGGAGGGTGCCGGGCAGTTGACCGGGGTTGGGGTAGCCAGGTGGAAAGCATGGCCAGCCATAGAGAAATACTTATTGAAATTCTCAATTATAGTGGATTTATCGGTGGTGACAGTGTTTCCTAGCCTGCTACAGGATGCAAATTTCTGTTTGAAAAGGCTAGCCTTTGCTTTCCTAACTGCCTGTGTATATTTGTTCCTAACGTCCATGAAAAGTTGCATATCACGATGCTAATGCAGAATGCCACAGGATGTTTTTGTGCTGGTCAAGGGCAGACAGGTCTGGAGTGAACCAAGGACTATATCTATTCCTAGTTCTACATTTTTTTAACGGGGCATGCTTATTTAAGATGGTGAGGAAGGCACTTTTAAAGAAGTGTGTGTGGGGACCACGAGTGTGGCTGATAAGATAAATGGAGAATGTTCTGTTGGAAAATCATATTAGTGAACTCAGAACACACTCTTCCCCCTCCTGCTCACTCTTTTTTAGTCTCTCTCTCCTGCTCTCTCTGTTTTTACCTCCATCTCAATTGAATTTAAGGGCTTTGTTGGTATGGGAAACATATGTTTACATTGCCAAAACAAGTAAAGTAGATAATAAACAAAAGTTAAATAAACAATACAAATGAACAGTAAACATTACACTCACAAAAGTTCCAAAAGAGTAAAGACATTTCAAATGTCATATTATGTGCAAATAGTTCAAGTACAAAAGGAAAAAAACATAAATATGGGTTGTATTTACAATGGTGTTTGTTCTTCACTGGTTGCTATTTTTTTGTGGCAACAGGTCACACATCTTGCTGTTGTATTTCACCCATTAGGTATGGGAGTGTGTAATCTGAGAGAAATATGTCTCTAATATGGTCATACATTTGGCAGGTTAGGAAGTGCAGCTCAGTTACCACCTCATTTTGTGGGCAGTGTGCACATAGCCTGTCTTCTCTTAAGAGCCAGGTCTGCCTACGGTGGCCTTCCTCAATAGCAAGGCTATGCTCACTGAGTCTTTAAGTTTGGGTCAGTCACAGTGGTCAGGTATTCTGCCACTGTACTCTCAGTTTAGGTCTCTGTCTCTGTCTCTGTCTCTGTCTCTCTCTCTCTCTCTGTCTCTCTCTCTCTCTCTCTCTCTCTCTCTCTCTCTCCTCTCTGTCCTCTCCTCTCCTCTCTCTCTCTCTCTCTC